>NC_133126.1:94447267-94449767 GCF_048418815.1 Hemitrygon akajei
ATGTGTGTGAGTGAGAGAGAGTCAGAGAGAGAGTGTGAGTGAGAGATGTGTGAGTGAGTGAGAGAGAGAGTGTGTGAGTGAGAGATGTGTGAGTGAGTGAGAGAGAGTGTGTGAGTGAGAGATGTGTGAGTGAGTGAGAGTGTGTGTGAGTGAGTGAGAGAGAGAGTGTGTGAGTGAGAGATGTGTGAGTGAGTGTGAGAGAGAGAGAGTGAGTGTGTGTGAGAGAGATCTGTGAGTGAGTGAGAGACAGAGAGAGAGTGAGTGAGAGATCTGTGAGTGAGTGAGTGACAGAGACAGAGAGAGAGAGAGTGTGTGAGTGAGAGATGTGTGTGAGTGAGAGAGAGAGTCAGAGAGAGAGTGTGAGTGAGAGATGTGTGAGTGAGTGAGAGAGAGAGTCAGAGAGGGTGTGAGTGAGAGAGAGAGTGTGAGTGAGAGATGTGTGAGTGAGAGAGAGTGCGTGAGTGAGAGAGAGAGATGTGTGAGTGAGTGAGGGAGAGAGAGACAGAGTGAGTGTGTGTGTGTGTGTGTGAGAGAGAGAGTGTGTGAGTGAGTGAGAGAGAGTGTGTGAGTGAGAGATGTGTGAGTGCATGAGAGAGAGAGAGAGTGTGAGTGAGTGAGAGAGAGAGTGTGTAAGTGAGAGATGTGTGAGTGAGTGAGAGAGAGTGTGAGTGAGTGAGAGAGAGAGTGTGTGAGTGAGAGATGTGTGAGTGAGTGTGAGAGATAGAGTGAGAGTGTGTGTGTGAGAGAGATCTGTGAGTGAGTGAGAGACAGAGAGAGAGAGAGTGAGTGAGAGATCTGTGAGTGAGTGAGAGAGACAGAGAGAGAGACACACAGAGAGAGAGAGAGTGTGTGAGTGAGAGAGAGATGTGTGTGAGTCAGAGAGAGAGTCAGAGAGAGTGTGTGAGTGAGAGAGAGATGTGTGTGAGTGAGAGAGAGAGTCAGAGAGAGAGTGTGACTGAGAGATGTGTGAGTGAGTGAGAGAGAGAGTCAGAGAGAGTGTGAGTGAGAGATGTGTGAGTGAGAGAGAGTGCGTGAGTGAGAGAGAGAGATGTGTGAGTGAGTGTGAGGGAGAGAGAGACAGAGTGAGTGTGTGTGTGTGTGAGAGAGAGTGTGTGAGTGAGTGAGAGAGAGAGAGTGTGTGAGTGAGAGATGTGTGAGTGCATGAGAGAGAGAGAGTGTGTGAGTCAGTGAGAGAGAGAGTGTGTAAGTGAGAGATGTGTGAGTGAGTGAGAGAGAGTGTGTGAGTGTGAGATGTGTGAGTGAGTGAGAGTGTGTGTGAGTGAGTGAGAGAGTGTGTGAGTGAGAGATGTGTGAGTGAGTGAGAGAGAGAGTGTGTGAGTGAGTGAGAGATGTGTGAGTGAGTGTGAGAGAGAGAGAGTGAGAGTGTGGGTGTGAGAGAGATCTGTGAGTGAGTGAGAGACAGAGAGAGAGAGAGTGAGTGAGAGATCTGTGAGTGAGTGAGAGAGAAAGAGAGAGAGAGAGACAGAGAGAGAGAGTGTGTGTGAGTGAGAGATGTGTGAGTGAGTGAGAGAGAGAGTCAGAGAGAGAGTGTTCGTGAGAGATGTGTGAGTGAGTGAGAGAGAGTGTGAGTGAGAGAGTGTGAGTGAGAGATGTGTGAGTGAGAGAGAGTGCGTGAGTGAGAGAGAGAGTGAGAGATGTGTGAGTGAGTGTGAGGGAGAGAGAGTCAGAGAGAGACAGAGTGAGTGTGTGTGTGTGTGAGAGAAAGCGAGAGAGTGAGAGTGTGTGTGAGTGAGTGAGAGAGTGTGTGTGAGTGAGAGATCTGTGAGTGAGTGAGAGAGACAGAGAGAGAGAGAGTGTGAGAGAGAGAGAGTGTGAGTGAGAGATGTGTGAGTGAGTGAGAGAGAGAGTCAGAGAGAGAGAGTGTGAGTGAAAGATGTGTGAGTGAGTGAGTGAGAGAGAGACAGAGAGAGAGAGAGTGTGTGTGAGTGAGAGATGAGTGAGTGAGAGAGAGAGTCAGAGAGAGGGAGAGAGACAGAGAGAGAGTGTGTGTGTGAGTGAGAGATGTGTGAGTGAGTGAGAGATGTGTGAGTGAGTGAGAGAGAGAGTCAGAGAGAGAGAGAGTGTGTGAGTGAGAGAGAGAGTGTGAGTGAGAGATGAGTGAGTGAGAGAGTCAGAGAGAGAAAGAGAGCGTGTGAGTGAGAGATGTGTGAGTGAGTGAGAGAGAGTCAGAGAGAGTGTGTGAGAGATGTGAGTGAGAGAGTCAGAGTGTGAGTGAGAGAAGTGAGTGAGAGAGTCAGAGAGAGAAAGAGAGCGTGTGAGTGAGAGATGTGAGTGAGTGAGAGAGAGAGTCAGAGAGAGAGAGTGTGTGTGAGTGAGAGATGTGTGAGTGAGAGAGAGAGTGTGAGTGGGAGATGTGTGAGTGAGTGAGAGAGAGAGTCAGAGAGAGAGATCGTGTGAGTGAGAGAGTGTGAGTGAGAGATGAGTGAGTGAGAGAGAGAGTCAGAGAGAGAAAGAGTGCGTGTGAGTGAGAGAGAGAGTG
>NC_133126.1:94457267-94547267 GCF_048418815.1 Hemitrygon akajei
TTAGTGAGAGAGAGAGAGTGTGAGTGAGAGATGTGTGTGAGTGAGAGAGAGAGTCAGAGAGAGAGAGATTGTGTGAGTGAGAGAGTGTGAGTGAGAGATGAGTGAGTGAGAGAGAGTCAGAGAGAGAAAGAGAGCGTGTGAGTGAGAGAGAGTGTGAGTGAGAGATGTGTGAGTGAGTGAGAGAGAGTCAGAGAGAGTGTGAGTGAGAGATGTGAGTGAGTGAGAGAGAGTCAGAGAGAGAAAGAGAGCGTGTGAGTGAGAGATGTGAGTGAGTGAGAGAGTCAGAGAGAGAAAGAGAGCGTGTGAGTGAGAGAGAGAGAGTGTGAGTGAGAGATGTGTGAGTGAGTGAGAGAGAGTGTGTGTGAGTGAGAGATGTGTGAGTGAGTGAGAGAGAGAGTGTGAGTGAGAGATGTATGAGTGAGTGAGAGAGAGAGTCAGAGAGAGGGAGAGTGTGAGTGAGAGAGAGTGTGTGAGTGAGAGATGAGTGAGTGAGAGAGTCAGAGAGAGAAAGAGAGCGTGTGAGTGAGAGAGAGAGAGAGTGTGAGTGAGAGATGTGTGAGTGAGTGAGAGAGTGTGTGAGTGAGAGATGTGTGAGTGAGTGAGAGAGAGAGTGTGTGAGTGAGAGATGTGTGAGTGAGTGAGAGAGAGCGTCAGAGAGAGAGAGAGTGTGAGTGAGAGATGTGTGAGTGAGTGAGTGAGAGAGAGACAGAGACAGAGTGAGTGTGTGTGTGTGTGTGAGAGAAAGCGAGAGAGTGAGAGTGTGTGTCAGTGAGTGAGAGAGTGTGTGTGAGTGAGAGATCTGTGAGTGAGTGAGAGAGACAGAGAGAGAGAGTGTGAGAGAGAGAGAGTGTGAGTGAGAGATGTGTGAGTGAGTGAGAGAGAGAGTCAGAGTTGAGAGTGTGAGTGAGAGATGTGTGAGTGAGTGAGTGAGAGAGAGACAGAGAGAGAGAGAGTGTGTGTGAGTGAGAGATGTGTGAGTGAGTGAGAGAGAGAGAGAGTGAGTGTGTGTGAGAGAGATCTGTGAGTGAGTGAGTGAGAGAGACAGAGAGAGAGACACAGAGAGAGACAGAGTGTGTGAGTGAGAGATGTGTGTGAGTGAGAGAGAGAGTCAGAGAGAGAGTGTGAGTGAGAGATGTGTGAGTGAGTGAGAGAGAGAGTCAGAGAGAGTGTGAGTGAGAGAGAGAGTGTGAGTGAGAGATGTGTGAGTGAGAGAGAGTGCGTGAGTGAGAGAGAGATGTGTGAGTGAGTGAGGGAGAGACAGAGTGAGTGTGTGTGTGTGTGTGTGTGAGAGAGAGTGTGTGAGTGAGAGATGAGTGAGTGAGAGAGTCAGAGAGAGAAAGAGAGCGTGTGAGTGAGAGATAGAGAGAGTGTGAGTGAGAGATGTGTGAGTGAGTGAGAGTGTGTGTGAGTGAGTGAGAGAGAGAGTGTGTGAGTGAGAGATGTGTGAGTGAGTGAGAGAGAGTGTGTGAGTGAGAGATGTGTGAGTGAGTGAGAGAGAGTGTGTGAGTGAGAGATGTGTGAGTGAGTGAGAGAGAGAGTCAGAGAGAGAGAGTGTGAGTGAGAGATGTGTGAGTGAGTGAGAGAGAGACAGAGACAGAGTGAGTGTGTGTGTGTGTGTGAGAGAAAGCGAGAGAGTGAGAGTGTGTGTCAGTGAGTGAGAGAGTGTGTGTGAGTGAGAGATCTGTGAGTGAGTGAGAGAGACAGAGAGAGAGTGTGAGAGAGAGTGTGAGTGAGAGATGTGTGAGTGAGTGAGAGAGAGAGTCAGAGTAGAGAGTGTGAGTGAGAGATGTGTGAGTGAGTGAGTGAGAGAGAGACAGAGAGAGAGAGAGTGTGTGTGAGTGAGAGATGTGTGAGTGAGTGAGAGAGAGAGAGAGAGAGTGAGTGTGTGTGAGAGAGATCTGTGAGTGAGTGAGTGAGAGAGACAGAGAGAGAGACACAGAGAGAGAGAGAGAGTGTGTGAGTGAGAGATGTGTGTGAGTGAGAGAGAGAGTCAGAGAGAGAGTGTGAGTGAGAGATGTGTGAGTGAGTGAGAGAGAGAGTCAGAGAGAGTGTGTGAGAGAGAGAGTGTGAGTGAGAGATGTGTGAGTGAGAGAGAGTGCGTGAGTGAGAGAGAGATGTGTGAGTGAGTGAGGGAGAGAGAGACAGAGTGAGTGTGTGTGTGTGTGTGTGAGAGAGTGTGTGAGTGAGTGAGAGAGAGAGTGTGTGAGTGAGAGATGTGTGAGTGCATGAGAGAGAGAGAGAGTGTGTGAGTGAGTGAGAGAGAGAGTGTGTAAGTGAGAGATGTGTGAGTGAGTGAGAGAGAGTGTGAGTGAGTGAGAGAGAGAGTGTGTGAGTGAGAGATGTGTGAGTGAGTGTGAGAGAGAGAGTGAGAGTGTGTGTGTGAGAGAGATCTGTGATTGAGTGAGAGACAGAGAGAGAGAGAGTGAGTGAGAGATTTGTGAGTGAGTGAGAGAGACAGAGAGAGAGAGAGACACAGAGAGAGAGAGTGTGGGAGTGAGAGAGAGATGTGTGTGAGTGAGAGAGAGAGTCAGAGAGAGAGTGTGAGTGAGAGATGTGTGAGTGAGTGAGAGAGTGTGAGTGAGAGATGTGTGAGTGAGAGAGAGTGCGTGAGTGAGAGAGAGAGATGTGTGAGTGAGTGTGAGGGAGAGAGAGACAGAGTGAGTGTGTGTGTGTGTGAGAGAGAGTGTGTGAGTGAGTGAGAGAGAGAGAGTGTGTGAGTGAGAGATGTGTGAGTGCATGAGAGAGAGAGAGTGTGTGAGTGAGTGAGAGAGAGAGTGTGTAAGTGAGAGATGTGTGAGTGAGTGAGAGAGAGTGTGTGAGTGTGAGATGTGTGAGTGAGTGAGAGTGTGTGTGAGTGAGTGAGAGAGTGTGTGAGTGAGAGATGTGTGAGTGAGTGAGAGAGAGAGTGTGTGAGTGAGTGAGAGATGTGTGAGTGAGTGTGAGAGAGAGAGAGTGAGAGTGTGGGTGTGAGAGAGATCTGTGAGTGAGTGAGAGACAGAGAGAGAGAGAGAGTGAGTGAGAGATCTGTGAGTGAGTGAGAGAGACACAGAGAGAGAGACAGAGAGAGAGAGTGTGTGTGAGTGAGAGATGTGTGAGTGAGTGAGAGAGACACAGAGAGAGAGACAGAGAGAGAGAGTGTGTGTGAGTGAGAGATGTGTGAGTGAGTGAGAGAGAGAGTCAGAGAGAGAGTGTGAGTGAGAGATGTGTGAGTGAGTGAGAGAGAGAGTCAGAGAGAGTGTGAGTGAGAGAGAGTGTGAGTGAGAGATGTGTGAGTGAGAGATGTGTGAGTGAGAGAGAGTGCGTGAGTGAGAGAGAGTGAGAGATGTGTGAGTGAGTGTGAGGGAGAGAGAGTCAGAGAGAGACAGAGTGAGTGTGTGTGTGTGTGAGAGAAAGCGAGAGAGTGAGAGTGTGTGTGAGTGAGTGAGAGAGTGTGTGTGAGTGAGAGATCTGTGAGTGAGTGAGAGAGACAGAGAGAGAGAGTGTGAGAGAGAGAGAGTGTGAGTGAGAGATGTGTGAGTGAGAGAGAGAGAGTGTGAGTGAGAGATGTGTGAGTGAGTGAGAGAGAGAGTCAGAGAGAGAGAGTGTGAGTGAAAGATGGGTGAGTGAGTGAGTGAGAGAGAGACAGAGAGAGAGAGTGTGTGTGTGAGTGAGAGATGAGTGAGTGAGAGAGAGAGTCAGAGAGAGGGAGAGAGACAGAGAGAGAGAGAGTGTGTGTGAGTGAGAGATGTGTGAGTGAGTGAGAGATGTGTGAGTGAGTGAGAGAGAGAGTCAGAGAGAGAGAGTGTGTGAGTGAGAGAGAGTGTGAGTGAGAGATGAGTGAGTGAGAGAGTCAGAGAGAGAAAGAGAGCGTGTGAGTGAGAGATGTGTGAGTGAGTGAGTGAGAGAGAGTCAGAGAGAGTGTGTGAGAGATGTGAGTGAGAGAGTCAGAGTGTGAGTGAGAGAAGTGAGTGAGAGAGTCAGAGAGAGAAAGAGAGCGTGTGAGTGAGAGATGTGTGAGTGAGAGAGAGATTCAGAGAGAGTGAGAGTGTGTGAGTGAGAGATGTGTGACTGAGAGAGAGATGTGTGAGTGAGTGAGAGAGAGTCACAGAGAGAGAGAGTGTGTGAGTGAGAGAGAGAGTGTGAGTGAGAGAGTCAGAGAGAGAAAGAGAGCGTGTGAGTGAGAGAGAGTGTGAGTGAGAGATGTGTGAGTGAGTGAGAGAGAGTCAGAGAGTGTGTGAGAGATGTGAGTGAGTGAGAGAGTCAGAGTGTGAGTGAGAGATGTGAGTGAGTGAGTGAGAGTCAGAGAGAGAAAGAGAGCGTGTGTGAGAGATGTGAGTGAGTGAGAGATGTGTGAGTGAGTGAGAGAGACAGTCAGAGAGAGAGAGAGAGTGTGTGTGAGTGAGAGATGTGTGAGTGAGAGAGAGAGTGTGAGTGAGAGATGTGTGAGTGAGAGATGTGTGAGTGAGTGAGAGAGAGAGTCAGAGAGAGAGAGATTGTGTGAGTGAGAGAGTGTGAGTGAGAGATGAGTGAGTGAGAGAGAGTCAGAGAGAGAAAGAGAGCGTGTGAGTGAGAGAGAGTGTGAGTGAGAGATGTGTGAGTGAGTGAGAGAGAGTCAGAGAGAGTGTGAGTGAGAGATGTGAGTGAGTGAGAGAGAGTCAGAGAGAGAAAGAGAGCGTGTGAGTGAGAGATGTGAGTGAGTGAGAGAGTCAGAGAGAGAAAGAGAGCGTGTGAGTGAGAGAGAGAGAGTGTGAGTGAGAGATGTGTGAGTGAGTGAGAGAGAGTGTGTGTGAGTGAGATGTGTGAGTGAGTGAGAGAGAGAGTGTGAGTGAGAGATGTGTGAGTGAGTGAGAGAGAGAGTCAGAGAGAGGGAGAGTGTGAGTGAGAGAGAGTGTGTGAGTGAGAGATGAGTGAGTGAGAGAGTCAGAGAAAGAGAGCGTGTGAGTGAGAGAGAGAGAGAGTGTGAGTGAGAGATGTGTGAGTGAGTGAGAGTGTGTGTGAGTGAGTGAGAGAGAGAGTGTGTGAGTGAGAGAGAGTGTGAGTGAGAGATGTGTGAGTGAGTGAGAGAGAGTCAGAGAGTGTGTGAGAGATGTGAGTGAGTGAGAGAGTCAGAGTGTGAGTGAGAGATGTGAGTGAGTGAGAGAGAGTCAGAGAGAGAAAGAGAGCGTGTGAGTGAGAGAGAGTGTGAGTGTGAGATGTGTGAGTGAGTGAGAGAGAGTCAGAGAGTGTGTGAGAGATGTGAGTGAGTGAGAGAGTCAGAGTGTGAGTGAGAGATGTGAGTGAGTGAGAGAGAGTCAGAGAGAGAAAGAGAGCGTGTGTGAGAGATGTGAGTGAGTGAGAGATGTGTGAGTGAGTGAGAGAGAGAGTCAGAGAGAGAGAGAGAGTGTGTGTGAGTGAGAGATGTGTGAGTGAGAGAGAGAGTGTGAGTGAGAGATGTGTGAGTGAGAGATGTGTGAGTGAGTGAGAGAGAGAGTCAGAGAGAGAGAGATTGTGTGAGTGAGAGAGTGTGAGTGAGAGATGAGTGAGTGAGAGAGAGTCAGAGAGAGAAAGAGAGCGTGTGAGTGAGAGAGAGTGTGAGTGAGAGATGTGTGAGTGAGTGAGAGAGAGTAGAGAGAGTGTGAGTGAGAGATGTGAGTGAGTGAGAGAGAGTCAGAGAGAGAAAGAGAGCGTGTGAGTGAGAGATGTGAGTGAGTGAGAGAGTCAGAGAGAGAAAGAGAGCGTGTGAGTGAGAGAGAGAGAGTGTGAGTGAGAGATGTGTGAGTGAGTGAGAGAGAGTGTGTGTGAGTGAGTGAGAGAGAGAGTGTGAGTGAGAGAAGTGTGAGTGAGTGAGAGAGAGAGTCAGAGAGAGGGAGAGTGTGAGTGAGAGAGAGTGTGTGAGTGAGAGATGAGTGAGTGAGAGAGTCAGAGAGAGAAAGAGAGCGTGTGAGTGAGAGAGAGAGAGAGTGTGAGTGAGAGATGTGTGAGTGAGTGAGAGTGTGTGTGAGTGAGTGAGAGAGAGAGTGTGTGAGTGAGAGATGTGTGAGTGAGTGAGAGAGAGTGTGTGTGAGTGAGAGATGTGTGAGTGAGTGAGAGAGAGATTGTGAGTGAGAGATGTGTGAGTGAGAGAGAGAGTCAGAGAGAGAAAGAGAGCGTGTGAGTGAGAGAGAGAGAGAGTGTGAGTGAGAGATGTGTGAGTGAGTGACAGTGTGTGTGAGTGAGTGAGAGAGAGAGTGTGTGAGTGAGAGATGTGTGAGTGAGTGAGAGAGAGAGTCTGTGAGTGAGAGATGTGTGAGTGAGTGAGAGAGTCAGAGAGAGAGAGAGTGTGAGTGAGAGATGTGTGAGTGAGTGAGTGAGTGAGAGAGAGACAGAGACAGAGTGAGTGTGTGTGTGTGTGAGAGAAAGCGAGAGAGAGAGAGTGTGTGTCAGTGAGTGAGAGAGTGTGTGTGAGTGAGAGATCTGTGAGTGAGTGAGAGAGACAGAGAGAGAGAGTGTGAGTGAGAGAGAGTGTGTGAGTGAGAGATGAGTGAGTGAGAGTCAGAGAGAGAAAGAGAGCGTGTGAGTGAGAGAGAGAGAGAGTGTGAGTGAGAGATGTGTGAGTGAGTGAGAGTGTGTGTGAGTGAGAGATGTGTGAGTGAGTGAGAGTGTGTGTGAGTGAGTGAGAGAGAGAGTGTGTGAGTGAGAGATGTGTGAGTGAGTGAGTGAGAGAGAGAGTGTGTGAGTGAGAGATGTGTGAGTGAGTGAGAGAGAGAGTCAGAGAGAGAGAGAGTGTGAGTGAGAGATCTGTGAGTGAGTGAGAGAGACAGAGAGAGTGTGAGAGAGAGAGTGTGAGTGAGAGATGTGTGAGTGAGTGAGAGAGAGAGTCAGAGTAGAGAGTGTGAGTGAGAGATGTGTGAGTGAGTGAGTGAGAGAGACAGAGAGAGAGAGTGTGTGTGAGTGAGAGATGTGTGAGTGAGTGAGAGAGAGAGAGAGTGAGTGTGTGTGAGAGAGATCTGTGAGTGAGTGAGTGAGAGAGACAGAGAGAGAGACACAGAGAGAGAGAGAGTGTGTGAGTGAGAGATGTGTGTGAGTGAGAGAGTCAGAGAGAGAGTGTGAGTGAGAGATGTGTGAGTGAGTGAGTGAGAGAGTCAGAGAGAGAAAGAGAGCGTGTGAGTGGGAGATGTGTGAGTGAGTGAGAGAGAGTCAGAGAGAGTGTGTGAGAGATGTGAGTGAGAGAGTCAGAGAGAGAAAGAGAGCGTGTGAGTGAGAGATGTGTGAGTGAGTGAGAGAGAGAGTCAGAGAGAGAGAGAGTGTGTGAGTGAGAGATGTGTGAGTGAGAGAGAGATGTGTGAGTGAGTGAGAGAGAGTCACAGAGAGAGAGAGTGTGTGAGTGAGAGAGAGAGTGTGAGTGAGAGAGTCAGAGAGAGAAAGAGAGCGTGTGAGTGAGAGAGAGTGTGAGTGAGAGATGTGTGAGTGAGTGAGAGAGAGTCAGAGAGTGTGTGAGAGATGTGAGTGAGTGAGAGAGTCAGAGTGTGAGTGAGAGATGTGAGTGAGTGAGAGAGAGTCAGAGAGAGAAAGAGAGCGTGTGTGAGAGATGTGTGTGAGTGAGAGATGTGTGAGTGAGTGAGAGAGAGAGTCAGAGAGAGAGAGAGTGTGTGTGTGAGTGAGAGATGTGTGAGTGAGAGAGAGAGTGTGAGTGAGAGAGAGAGTGTGAGTGAGAGATGTGTGAGTGAGTGAGAGAGAGAGTCAGAGAGAGAGAGATTGTGTGAGTGAGAGAGTGTGAGTGAGAGATGAGTGAGTGAGAGAGTGTCAGAGAGAGAAAGAGAGCGTGTGAGTGAGAGAGAGTGTGAGTGAGAGATGTGTGAGTGAGTGAGAGAGAGTCAGAGAGAGTGTGAGTGAGAGATGTGAGTGAGTGAGAGAGAGTCAGAGAGAGAAAGAGAGCGTGTGAGTGAGAGATGTGATTGAGTGAGAGAGTCAGAGAGAGAAAGAGAGCGTGTGAGTGAGAGAGAGAGAGTGTGAGTGAGAGATGTGTGAGTGAGTGAGAGAGAGTGTGTGTGAGTGAGATGTGTGAGTGAGTGAGAGAGAGAGTGTGAGTGAGAGATGTGTGAGTGAGTGAGAGAGAGAGTCAGAGAGAGGGAGAGTGTGAGTGAGAGAGAGTGTGTGAGTGAGAGATGAGTGAGTGAGAGAGTCAGAGAGAGAAAGAGAGCGTGTGAGTGAGAGAGAGAGTGTGAGTGAGAGATGTGTGAGTGAGTGAGAGTGTGTGTGAGTGAGTGAGAGAGAGAGTGTGTGAGTGAGAGATGTGTGAGTGAGTGAGAGAGAGTGTGTGTGAGTGAGAGATGTGTGAGTGAGTGAGAGAGAGATTGTGAGTGAGAGATGTGTGAGTGAGTGAGAGAGAGAGTCAGAGAGAGAAAGAGAGCGTGTGAGTGAGAGAGAGAGAGAGTGTGAGTGAGAGATGTGTGAGTGAGTGACAGTGTGTGTGAGTCAGTGAGAGAGAGAGTGTGTGAGTGAGAGATGTGTGAGTGAGTGAGAGAGAGAGTCTGTGAGTGAGAGATGTGTGAGTGAGTGAGAGAGTCAGAGAGAGAGAGTGTGAGTGAGAGATGTGTGAGTGAGTGAGTGAGAGAGAGACAGAGACAGAGTGAGTGTGTGTGTGTGTGAGAGAAAGCGAGAGAGAGAGAGTGTGTGTCAGTGAGTGAGAGAGTGTGTGTGAGTGAGAGATCTGTGAGTGAGTGAGAGAGACAGAGAGAGAGAGTGTGAGTGAGAGAGAGTGTGTGAGTGAGAGATGAGTGAGTGAGAGTCAGAGAGAGAAAGAGAGCGTGTGAGTGAGAGAGAGAGAGAGTGTGAGTGAGAGATGTGTGAGTGAGTGAGAGTGTGTGTGAGTGAGTGAGAGAGAGAGTGTGTGAGTGAGAGATGTGTGAGTGAGTGAGAGAGAGAGTGTGTGAGTGAGAGATGTGTGAGTGAGTGAGAGAGAGAGTCAGAGAGAGAGAGAGTGTGAGTGAGAGATCTGTGAGTGAGTGAGAGAGACAGAGAGAGTGTGAGAGAGAGAGAGTGTGAGTGAGAGATGTGTGAGTGAGTGAGAGAGAGAGTCAGAGTAGAGAGTGTGAGTGAGAGATGTGTGAGTGAGTGAGTGAGAGAGACAGAGAGAGAGAGTGTGTGTGAGTGAGAGATGTGTGAGTGAGTGAGAGAGAGAGAGAGTGAGTGTGTGTGAGAGAGATCTGTGAGTGAGTGAGTGAGAGAGACAGAGAGAGAGACACAGAGAGAGAGAGAGTGTGTGAGTGAGAGATGTGTGTGAGTGAGAGAGTCAGAGAGAGAGTGTGAGTGAGAGATGTGTGAGTGAGTGAGTGAGAGAGTCAGAGAGAGAAAGAGAGCGTGTGAGTGGGAGATGTGTGAGTGAGTGAGAGAGAGTCAGAGAGAGTGTGTGAGAGATGTGAGTGAGAGAGTCAGAGAGAGAAAGAGAGCGTGTGAGTGAGAGATGTGTGAGTGAGTGAGAGAGAGAGTCAGAGAGAGAGAGAGTGTGTGAGTGAGAGATGTGTGAGTGAGAGAGAGATGTGTGAGTGAGTGAGAGAGAGTCACAGAGAGAGAGAGTGTGTGAGTGAGAGAGAGAGTGTGAGTGAGAGAGTCAGAGAGAGAAAGAGAGCGTGTGAGTGAGAGAGAGTGTGAGTGAGAGATGTGTGAGTGAGTGAGAGAGAGTCAGAGAGTGTGTGAGAGATGTGAGTGAGTGAGAGAGTCAGAGTGTGAGTGAGAGATGTGAGTGAGTGAGAGAGAGTCAGAGAGAGAAAGAGAGCGTGTGTGAGAGATGTGTGTGAGTGAGAGATGTGTGAGTGAGTGAGAGAGAGTCAGAGAGTGTGTGAGAGATGTGAGTGAGTGAGAGAGTCAGAGTGTGAGTGAGAGATGTGAGTGAGTGAGAGAGAGTCAGAGAGAGAAAGAGAGCGTGTGTGAGAGATGTGTGTGAGTGAGAGATGTGTGAGTGAGTGAGAGAGAGAGTCAGAGAGAGAGAGAGTGTGTGTGTGAGTGAGAGATGTGTGAGTGAGAGAGAGAGTGTGAGTGAGAGATGTGTGAGTGAGAGATGTGTGAGTGAGTGAGAGAGAGAGTCAGAGAGAGAGAGAGCTTGAGTGAGAGAGAGAGAGTGTGAGTGACAGATGTGTGTGAGTGAGAGAGAGAGTCAGAGAGAGAGAGATTGTGTGAGTGAGAGAGTGTGAGTGAGAGATGAGTGAGTGAGAGAGAGTCAGAGAGAGAAAGAGAGCGTGTGAGTGAGAGAGAGTGTGAGTGAGAGATGTGTGAGTGAGTGAGAGAGAGTCAGAGAGAGTGTGAGTGAGAGATGTGAGTGAGTGAGAGAGAGTCAGAGAGAGAGAGAGTGTGTGTGTGAGTGAGAGATGTGTGAGTGAGAGAGAGAGTGTGAGTGAGAGATGTGTGAGTGAGAGATGTGTGAGTGAGTGAGAGAGAGAGTCAGAGAGAGAGAGAGCTTGAGTGAGAGAGAGAGAGTGTGAGTGACAGATGTGTGTGAGTGAGAGAGAGAGTCAGAGAGAGAGAGAGCGTGAGTGAGAGAGAGAGAGTGTGAGTGAGAGATGTGTGTGAGTGAGAGAGAGAGTCAGAGAGAGAGAGATTGTGTGAGTGAGAGAGTGTGAGTGAGAGATGAGTGAGTGAGAGAGAGTCAGAGAGAGAAAGAGAGCGTGTGAGTGAGAGAGAGTGTGAGTGAGAGATGTGTGAGTGAGTGAGAGAGAGTCAGAGAGAGTGTGAGTGAGAGATGTGAGTGAGTGAGAGAGAGTCAGAGAGAGAAAGAGAGCGTGTGAGTGAGAGATGTGATTGAGTGAGAGAGTCAGAGAGAGAAAGAGAGCGTGTGAGTGAGAGAGAGAGTGTGAGTGAGAGATGTGTGAGTGAGTGAGAGAGAGTGTGTGTGAGTGAGATGTGTGAGTGAGTGAGAGAGAGAGTGTGAGTGAGAGATGTGTGAGTGAGTGAGAGAGAGAGTCAGAGAGAGGGAGAGTGTGAGTGAGAGAGAGTGTGTGAGTGAGAGATGAGTGAGTGAGAGAGTCAGAGAGAGAAAGAGAGCGTGTGAGTGAGAGAGAGAGAGAGTGTGAGTGAGAGATGTGTGAGTGAGTGAGAGTGTGTGTGAGTGAGTGAGAGAGAGAGTGTGTGAGTGAGAGATGTGTGAGTGAGTGAGAGAGAGAGTGTGTGAGTGAGAGATGTGTGAGTGAGTGAGTGAGAGAGTCAGAGAGAGAGAGAGTGTGAGTGAGAGATGTGTGAGTGAGTGAGTGAGAGAGAGACAGAGACAGAGTGAGTGTGTGTGTGTGTGAGAGAAAGCGAGAGAGTGAGAGTGTGTGTCAGTGAGTGAGAGAGTGTGTGTGAGTGAGAGATCTGTGAGTGAGTGAGAGAGACAGAGAGAGAGAGTGTGAGAGAGAGAGAGTGTGAGTGAGAGATGTGTGAGTGAGTGAGAGAGAGAGTCAGAGTAGAGAGTGTGAGTGAGAGATGTGTGAGTGAGTGAGTGAGAGAGAGACAGAGAGAGAGAGTGTGTGTGAGTGAGAGATGTGTGAGTGAGTGAGAGAGAGAGAGAGTGAGTGTGTGTGAGAGAGATCTGTGAGTGAGTGAGTGAGAGAGACAGAGAGAGAGACACAGAGAGAGAGAGTGTGTGAGTGAGAGATGTGTGTGAGTGAGAGAGAGAGTCAGAGAGAGAGTGTGAGTGAGAGATGTGTGAGTGAGTGAGTGAGAGAGTCAGAGAGAGAAAGAGAGCGTGTGAGTGGGAGATGTGTGAGTGAGTGAGAGAGAGTCAGAGAGAGTGTGTGAGAGATGTGAGTGAGAGAGTCAGAGAGAGAAAGAGAGCGTGTGAGTGAGAGATGTGTGAGTGAGTGAGAGAGAGAGTCAGAGAGAGAGAGAGTGTGTGAGTGAGAGATGTGTGAGTGAGAGAGAGATGTGTGAGTGAGAGAGAGAGTCACAGAGAGAGAGAGTGTGTGAGTGAGAGAGAGAGTGTGAGTGAGAGAGTCAGAGAGAGAAAGAGAGCGTGTGAGTGAGAGAGAGTGTGAGTGAGAGATGTGTGAGTGAGTGAGAGAGAGTCAGAGAGTGTGTGAGAGATGTGAGTGAGTGAGAGAGTCAGAGTGTGAGTGAGAGATGTGAGTGAGTGAGAGAGAGTCAGAGAGAAAGAGAGCGTGTGTGAGAGATGTGAGTGAGTGAGAGATGTGTGAGTGAGTGAGAGAGAGAGTCAGAGAGAAAGAGAGCGTGTGTGAGAGATGTGAGTGAGTGAGAGATGTGTGAGTGAGTGAGAGAGAGTCACAGAGAGAGAGAGTGTGTGAGTGAGAGAGAGAGTGTGAGTGAGAGAGTCAGAGAGAGAAAGAGAGCGTGTGAGTGAGAGAGAGTGTGAGTGAGAGATGTGTGAGTGAGTGAGAGAGAGTCAGAGAGTGTGTGAGAGATGTGAGTGAGTGAGAGAGTCAGAGTGTGAGTGAGAGATGTGAGTGAGTGAGAGAGAGTCAGAGAGAGAAAGAGAGCGTGTGTGAGAGATGTGTGTGAGTGAGAGATGTGTGAGTGAGTGAGAGAGAGTCAGAGAGTGTGTGAGAGATGTGAGTGAGTGAGAGAGTCAGAGTGTGAGTGAGAGATGTGAGTGAGTGAGAGAGAGTCAGAGAGAGAAAGAGAGCGTGTGTGAGAGATGTGTGTGAGTGAGAGATGTGTGAGTGAGTGAGAGAGAGAGTCAGAGAGAGAGAGAGTGTGTGTGTGAGTGAGAGATGTGTGAGTGAGAGAGAGAGAGTGTGAGAGAGAGAGAGTGTGAGTGAGAGATGTGTGAGTGAGTGAGAGAGAGAGTCAGAGAGAGAGAGAGCGTGAGTGAGAGAGAGAGAGAGTGTGAGTGACAGATGTGTGTGAGTGAGAGAGAGAGTCAGAGAGAGAGAGATTGTGTGAGTGAGAGAGTGTGAGTGAGAGATGAGTGAGTGAGAGAGAGTCAGAGAGAGAAAGAGAGCGTGTGAGTGAGAGAGAGTGTGAGTGAGAGATGTGTGAGTGAGTGAGAGAGAGTCAGAGAGTGTGTGAGAGATGTGAGTGAGTGAGAGAGTCAGAGTGTGAGTGAGAGATGTGAGTGAGTGAGAGAGAGTCAGAGAGAAAGAGAGCGTGTGTGAGAGATGTGAGTGAGTGAGAGAGAGTCAGAGAGAGAAAGAGAGCGTGTGAGTGAGAGATGTGATTGAGTGAGAGAGTCAGAGAGAGAAAGAGAGCGTGTGAGTGAGAGAGAGAGAGTGTGAGTGAGAGATGTGTGAGTGAGTGAGAGAGAGTGTGTGTGAGTGAGATGTGTGAGTGAGTGAGAGAGAGAGTGTGAGTGAGAGATGTGTGAGTGAGTGAGAGAGAGAGTCAGAGAGAGGGAGAGTGTGAGTGAGAGAGAGTGTGTGAGTGAGAGATGAGTGAGTGAGAGAGTCAGAGAGAGAAAGAGAGCGTGTGAGTGAGAGAGAGAGAGAGTGTGAGTGAGAGATGTGTGAGTGAGTGAGAGTGTGTGTGAGTGAGTGAGAGAGAGAGTGTGTGAGTGAGAGATGTGTGAGTGAGTGAGAGAGAGAGTGTGTGAGTGAGAGATGTGTGAGTGAGTGAGTGAGAGAGTCAGAGAGAGAGAGAGTGTGAGTGAGAGATGTGTGAGTGAGTGAGTGAGAGAGAGACAGAGACAGAGTGAGTGTGTGTGTGTGTGAGAGAAAGCGAGAGAGTGAGAGTGTGTGTCAGTGAGTGAGAGAGTGTGTGTGAGTGAGAGATCTGTGAGTGAGTGAGAGAGACAGAGAGAGAGAGAGTCAGAGTAGAGAGTGTGAGTGAGAGATGTGTGAGTGAGTGAGTGAGAGAGAGACAGAGAGAGAGAGTGTGTGTGAGTGAGAGATGTGTGAGTGAGTGAGAGAGAGAGAGAGTGAGTGTGTGTGAGAGAGATCTGTGAGTGAGTGAGAGAGACAGAGAGAGAGACACAGAGAGAGAGAGAGTGTGTGAGTGAGAGATGTGTGTGAGTGAGAGAGAGAGTCAGAGAGAGAGTGTGAGTGAGAGATGTGTGAGTGAGTGAGTGAGAGAGTCAGAGAGAGAAAGCGTGTGAGTGAGATATGTGTGAGTGAGTGAGAGTCAGAGAGAGTGTGTGAGAGATGTGAGTGAGAGAGTCAGAGAGAGAAAGAGAGCGTGTGAGTGAGAGATGTGTGAGTGAGTGAGAGAGAGAGTCAGAGAGAGAGAGAGTGTGTGAGTGAGAGATGTGTGAGTGAGAGAGAGATGTGTGAGTGAGTGAGAGAGAGTCACAGAGAGAGAGAGTGTGTGAGTGAGAGAGAGAGTGTGAGTGAGAGAGTCAGAGAGAGAAAGAGAGCGTGTGAGTGAGAGAGAGTGTGAGTGAGAGATGTGTGAGTGAGTGAGAGAGAGTCAGAGAGTGTGTGAGAGATGTGAGTGAGTGAGAGAGTCAGAGTGTGAGTGAGAGATGTGAGTGAGTGAGAGAGAGTCAGAGAGAAAGAGAGCGTGTGTGAGAGATGTGAGTGAGTGAGAGATGTGTGAGTGAGTGAGAGAGAGAGTCAGAGAGAGAGAGAGAGTGTGTGTGAGTGAGAGATGTGTGAGTGAGAGAGAGTGTGAGTGAGAGATGTGTGAGTGAGAGATGTGTGAGTGAGTGAGAGAGAGAGTCAGAGAGAGAGAGAGCTTGAGTGAGAGAGAGAGAGAGTGTGAGTGAGAGATGTGTGTGAGTGAGAGAGAGAGTCAGAGAGAGAGAGATTGTGTGAGTGAGAGTGTGAGTGAGAGATGAGTGAGTGAGAGAGAGTCAGAGAGAGAAAGAGAGCGTGTGAGTGAGAGAGAGTGTGAGTGAGAGATGTGTGAGTGAGTGAGAGAGAGTCAGAGAGAGTGTGAGTGAGAGATGTGAGTGAGTGAGAGAGAGTCAGAGAGAGAAAGAGAGCGTGTGAGTGAGAGATGTGATTGAGTGAGAGAGTCAGAGAGAGAAAGAGAGCGTGTGAGTGAGAGAGAGAGAGTGTGAGTGAGAGATGTGTGAGTGAGTGAGAGAGAGTGTGTGTGAGTGAGATGTGTGAGTGAGTGAGAGAGAGAGTGTGAGTGAGAGATGTGTGAGTGAGTGAGAGAGAGAGTCAGAGAGAGGGAGAGTGTGAGTGAGAGAGAGTGTGTGAGTGAGAGATGAGTGAGTGAGAGAGTCAGAGAGAAAAAGAGAGCGTGTGAGTGAGAGAGAGAGAGAGTGTGAGTGAGAGATGTGTGAGTGAGTGAGAGTGTGTGTGAGTGAGTGAGAGAGAGAGTGTGTGAGTGAGTGAGAGAGAGAGTGTGTGAGTGAGAGATGTGTGAGTGAGTGAGAGAGAGTGTGTGTGAGTGAGAGATGTGTGAGTGAGTGAGAGAGAGAGTGTGAGTGAGAGATGTGTGAGTGAGTGAGAGAGAGAGTCAGAGAGAGGGAGAGTGTGAGTGAGAGAGAGTGTGTGAGTGAGAGATGAGTGAGTGAGAGAGTCAGAGAGAGAAAGAGAGCGTGTGAGTGAGAGAGAGAGAGTGTGAGTGAGAGATGTGTGAGTGAGTGAGAGTGTGTGTGAGTGAGTGAGAGAGAGAGTGTGTGAGTGAGAGATGTGTGAGTGAGTGAGAGAGAGAGTGTGTGAGTGAGAGATGTGTGAGTGAGTGAGTGAGAGAGTCAGAGAGAGAGAGAGTGTGAGTGAGAGATGTGTGAGTGAGGGAGTGAGAGAGAGACAGAGACAGAGTGAGTGTGTGTGTGTGTGAGAGAAAGCGAGAGAGTGAGAGTGTGTGTCAGTGAGTGAGAGAGTGTGTGTGAGTGAGAGATCTGTGAGTGAGTGAGAGAGACAGAGAGAGAGAGTGTGAGAGAGAGAGTGTGAGTGAGAGATGTGTGAGTGAGTGAGAGAGAGAGTCAGAGTAGAGAGTGTGAGTGAGAGATGTGTGAGTGAGTGAGTGAGAGAGAGACAGAGAGAGAGAGTGTGTGTGAGTGAGAGATGTGTGAGTGAGTGAGAGAGAGAGAGAGAGTGAGTGTGTGTGAGAGAGATCTGTGAGTGAGTGAGTGAGAGAGACAGAGAGAGAGACACAGAGAGAGAGAGTGTGTGTGAGTGAGAGATGTGTGTGAGTGAGAGAGAGTCAGAGAGAGAGTGTAAGTGAGAGATGTGTGAGTGAGTGAGAGAGAGAGTCAGAGAGAGTGTGAGTGAGAGAGAGAGTGTGAGTGAGAGATGTGTGAGTGAGAGAGAGTGCGTGAGTGAGAGAGAGATGTGTGAGTGAGTGAGGGAGAGAGAGACAGAGTGAGTGTGTGTGTGTGTGTGAGAGAGAGAGTGTGTGAGTGAGTGAGAGAGAGAGTGTGTGAGTGAGAGATGTGTGAGTGCATGAGAGAGAGAGAGAGTGTGTGAGTGAGTGAGAGAGAGAGTGTGTAAGTGAGAGATGTGTGAGTGAGTGAGAGAGAGTGTGAGTGAGTGAGAGAGAGAGTGTGTGAGTGAGAGATGTGTGAGTGAGTGTGAGAGAGAGTGAGTGAGAGATCTGTGAGTGAGTGAGAGAGACAGAGAGAGAGAGAGACACAGAGAGAGAGAGAGAGTGTGTGAGTGAGAGAGAGATGTGTGTGAGTGAGAGAGAGAGTCAGAGAGAGAGTGTGAGTGAGAGATGTGTGAGTGAGTGAGAGAGAGAGTCAGAGAGAGTGTGAGTGAGAGAGAGAGTGTGAGTGAGAGATGTGTGAGTGAGAGAGAGTGCGTGAGTGAGAGAGAGAGATGTGTGAGTGAGTGTGAGGGAGAGAGAGACAGAGTGAGTGTGTGTGTGTGTGTGTGTGAGAGAGAGTGTGTGAGTGAGTGAGAGAGAGAGTGTGTGAGTGAGAGATGTGTGAGTGCATGAGAGAGAGAGAGTGTGTGAGTGAGTGAGAGAGAGAGTGTGTAAGTGAGAGATGTGTGAGTGAGTGAGAGAGAGTGTGTGAGTGTGAGATGTGTGAGTGAGTGAGAGTGTGTGTGAGTGAGTGAGAGAGTGTGTGAGTGAGAGATGTGTGAGTGAGTGAGAGATGTGTGAGTGAGTGTGAGAGAGAGAGAGTGAGAGTGTGGGTGTGAGAGAGATCTGTGAGTGAGTGAGAGACAGAGAGAGAGAGAGAGTGAGTGAGAGATCTGTGAGTGAGTGAGAGAGAGAGTCAGAGAGAGACTGTGAGTGAGTGAGAGAGAGAGTCAGAGAGAGTGTGAGTGAGAGAGAGTGTGAGTGAGAGAGAGAGTGAGAGATGTGTGAGTGAGTGTGAGGGAGAGAGAGTCAGAGAGAGACAGAGTGAGTGTGTGTGTGTGTGAGAGAAAGCGAGAGAGTGAGAGTGTGTGTGAGTGAGTGAGAGAGTGTGTGTGAGTGAGAGATCTGTGAGTGAGTGAGAGAGACAGAGAGAGAGTGTGTGTGAGAGAGAGAGAGTGTGAGTGAGAGATGTGTGAGTGAGTGAGAGAGAGAGTCAGAGAGAGAGAGTGTGAGTGAGAGATGTGTGAGTGAGTGAGAGAGAGAGTCAGAGAGAGACTGTGAGTGAGTGAGTGAGAGAGAGAGTCAGAGAGAGTGTGAGTGAGAGAGAGTGTGAGTGAGAGATGTGTGAGTGAGAGAGAGTGCGTGAGTGAGAGAGAGAGTGAGAGATGTGTGAGTGAGTGTGAGGGAGAGAGAGTCAGAGAGAGACAGAGTGAGTGTGTGTGTGTGTGAGAGAAAGCGAGAGAGTGAGAGTGTGTGAGTGAGTGAGAGAGTGTGTGTGAGTGAGAGATCTGTGAGTGAGTGAGACAGAGAGAGAGTGTGTGTGAGAGAGAGAGAGTGTGAGTGAGAGATGTGTGAGTGAGTGAGAGAGAGAGTCAGAGAGAGAGAGTGTGAGTGAAAGATGTGTGAGTGAGTGAGTGAGAGAGAGACAGAGAGAGAGAGAGTGTGTGTGAGTGAGAGATGAGTGAGTGAGTGAGAGAGAGAGTCAGAGAGAGGGAGAGAGACAGAGAGAGAGAGTGTGTGAGTGAGAGATGTGTGAGTGAGAGAGAGTGTGTGTGAGTGAGAGATGTGTGAGTGAGTGAGAGAGAGAGTGTGAGTGAGAGATGTGTGAGTGAGTGAGAGAGAGAGTCAGAGAGAGGGAGAGTGTGAGTGAGAGAGAGTGTGTGAGTGAGAGATGAGTGAGTGAGAGAGTCAGAGAGAGAAAGAGAGCATGTGAGTGAGAGAGAGAGAGAGTGTGAGTGAGAGATGTGTGAGTGAGTGAGAGTGTGTGTGAGTGAGTGAGAGAGAGAGTGTGTGAGTGAGAGATGTGGGAGTGAGTGAGAGAGAGAGTGTGTGTGAGAGATGTGTGAGTGAGTGAGTGAGAGAGTCAGAGAGAGAGAGAGTGTGTGAGAGATGTGTGAGTGAGTGAGTGAGAGAGAGACAGAGAATGAGTGAGTGTGTGTGTGTGTGTGAGAGAAAGCGAGAGAGTGAGAGTGTGTGTCAGTGAGTGAGAGAGTGTGTGTGAGTGAGAGATCTGTGAGTGAGTGAGAGAGACAGAGAGAGAGTGTGAGAGAGAGAGAGTGTGAGTGAGAGATGTGTGAGTGAGTGAGTGAGAGAGAGACAGAGAGAGAGAGTGTGTGTGAGTGAGAGATGTGTGAGTGAGTGAGAGAGAGAGAGAGTGAGTGTGTGTGAGAGAGATCTGTGAGTGAGTGAGAGAGACAGAGAGAGAGACACAGAGAGAGAGAGAGTGTGTGAGTGAGAGATGTGTGTGAGTGAGAGAGAGAGTCAGAGAGAGAGTGTGAGTGAGAGATGTGTGAGTGAGTGAGTGAGAGAGTCAGAGAGAGAAAGCGTGTGAGTGAGATATGTGTGAGTGAGTGAGAGTCAGAGAGAGTGTGTGAGAGATGTGAGTGAGAGAGTCAGAGAGAGAAAGAGAGCGTGTGAGTGAGAGATGTGTGAGTGAGTGAGAGAGAGAGTCAGAGAGAGAGAGAGTGTGTGAGTGAGAGATGTGTGAGTGAGAGAGAGATGTGTGAGTGAGTGAGAGAGAGTCACAGAGAGAGAGAGTGTGTGAGTGAGAGAGAGAGTGTGAGTGAGAGAGTCAGAGAGAGAAAGAGAGCGTGTGAGTGAGAGAGAGTGTGAGTGAGAGATGTGTGAGTGAGTGAGAGAGAGTCAGAGAGAGTGTGTGAGAGATGTGAGTGAGTGAGAGAGTCAGAGTGTGAGTGAGAGATGTGAGTGAGTGAGAGAGAGTCAGAGAGAGAAAGGGAGCGTGTGTGAGAGATGTGAGTGAGTGAGAGATGTGTGAGTGAGTGAGAGAGAGTCAGAGAGAGAGAGAGAGTGTGTGTGAGTGAGAGATGTGTGAGTGAGAGAGAGAGTGTGAGTGAGAGATGTGTGAGTGAGAGATGTGTGAGTGAGTGAGAGAGAGAGTCAGAGAGAGAGAGAGCGTGAGTGAGAGAGAGAGAGTGTGAGTGAGAGATGTGTGTGAGTGAGAGAGAGAGTCAGAGAGAGAGAGATTGTGTGAGTGAGAGAGTGTGAGTGAGAGATGTGTGAGTGAGTGAGAGTGTGTGTGAGTGAGTGAGAGAGAGAGTGTGTGAGTGAGAGATGTGGGAGTGAGTGAGAGAGAGAGTGTGTGTGAGAGATGTGTGAGTGAGTGAGTGAGAGAGTCAGAGAGAGAGAGAGTGTGTGAGAGATGTGTGAGTGAGTGAGTGAGAGAGAGACAGAGAATGAGTGAGTGTGTGTGTGTGTGTGAGAGAAAGTGAGAGAGTGAGAGTGTGTGTCAGTGAGTGAGAGAGTGTGTGTGAGTGAGAGATCTGTGAGTGAGTGAGAGAGACAGAGAGAGAGAGTGTGAGAGAGAGAGAGAGTGTGAGTGAGAGATGTGTGAGTGAGTGAGAGAGAGAGTCAGAGTAGAGAGTGTGAGTGACAGATGTGTGAGTGAGTGAGTGAGAGAGAGACAGAGAGAGAGAGAGTGTGTGTGAGTGAGAGATGTGTGAGTGAGAGAGAGTGTGAGTGAGAGATGTGTGAGTGAGAGATGTGTGAGTGAGTGAGAGAGAGAGTCAGAGAGAGAGAGAGCTTGAGTGAGAGAGAGAGAGAGTGTGAGTGAGAGATGTGTGTGAGTGAGAGAGAGAGTCAGAGAGAGAGAGATTGTGTGAGTGAGAGAGTGTGAGTGAGAGATGAGTGAGTGAGAGAGAGTCAGAGAGAGAAAGAGAGCGTGTGAGTGAGAGAGAGTGTGAGTGAGAGATGTGTGAGTGAGTGAGAGAGAGTCAGAGAGAGTGTGAGTGAGAGATGTGAGTGAGTGAGAGAGAGTCAGAGAGAGAAAGAGAGCGTGTGAGTGAGAGATGTGATTGAGTGAGAGAGTCAGAGAGAGAAAGAGAGCGTGTGAGTGAGAGAGAGAGAGTGTGAGTGAGAGATGTGTGAGTGAGTGAGAGAGAGTGTGTGTGAGTGAGATGTGTGAGTGAGTGAGAGAGAGAGTGTGAGTGAGAGATGTGTGAGTGAGTGAGAGAGAGAGTCAGAGAGAGGGAGAGTGTGAGTGAGAGAGAGTGTGTGAGTGAGAGATGAGTGAGTGAGAGAGTCAGAGAGAAAAAGAGAGCGTGTGAGTGAGAGAGAGAGAGAGTGTGAGTGAGAGATGTGTGAGTGAGTGAGAGTGTGTGTGAGTGAGTGAGAGAGAGAGTGTGTGAGTGAGTGAGAGAGAGAGTGTGTGAGTGAGAGATGTGTGAGTGAGTGAGAGAGAGTGTGTGTGAGTGAGAGATGTGTGAGTGAGTGAGAGAGAGAGTGTGAGTGAGAGATGTGTGAGTGAGTGAGAGAGAGAGTCAGAGAGAGGGAGAGTGTGAGTGAGAGAGAGTGTGTGAGTGAGAGATGAGTGAGTGAGAGAGTCAGAGAGAGAAAGAGAGCGTGTGAGTGAGAGAGAGAGAGTGTGAGTGAGAGATGTGTGAGTGAGTGAGAGTGTGTGTGAGTGAGTGAGAGAGAGAGTGTGTGAGTGAGAGATGTGTGAGTGAGTGAGAGAGAGAGTGTGTGAGTGAGAGATGTGTGAGTGAGTGAGTGAGAGAGTCAGAGAGAGAGAGAGTGTGAGTGAGAGATGTGTGAGTGAGGGAGTGAGAGAGAGACAGAGACAGAGTGAGTGTGTGTGTGTGTGAGAGAAAGCGAGAGAGTGAGAGTGTGTGTCAGTGAGTGAGAGAGTGTGTGTGAGTGAGAGATCTGTGAGTGAGTGAGAGAGACAGAGAGAGAGAGTGTGAGAGAGAGAGAGTGTGAGTGAGAGATGTGTGAGTGAGTGAGAGAGAGAGTCAGAGTAGAGAGTGTGAGTGAGAGATGTGTGAGTGAGTGAGTGAGAGAGAGACAGAGAGAGAGAGTGTGTGTGAGTGAGAGATGTGTGAGTGAGTGAGAGAGAGAGAGAGAGTGAGTGTGTGTGAGAGAGATCTGTGAGTGAGTGAGTGAGAGAGACAGAGAGAGAGACACAGAGAGAGAGAGTGTGTGTGAGTGAGAGATGTGTGTGAGTGAGAGAGAGTCAGAGAGAGAGTGTAAGTGAGAGATGTGTGAGTGAGTGAGAGAGAGAGTCAGAGAGAGTGTGAGTGAGAGAGAGAGTGTGAGTGAGAGATGTGTGAGTGAGAGAGAGTGCGTGAGTGAGAGAGAGATGTGTGAGTGAGTGAGGGAGAGAGAGACAGAGTGAGTGTGTGTGTGTGTGTGAGAGAGAGAGTGTGTGAGTGAGTGAGAGAGAGAGTGTGTGAGTGAGAGATGTGTGAGTGCATGAGAGAGAGAGAGAGTGTGTGAGTGAGTGAGAGAGAGAGTGTGTAAGTGAGAGATGTGTGAGTGAGTGAGAGAGAGTGTGAGTGAGTGAGAGAGAGAGTGTGTGAGTGAGAGATGTGTGAGTGAGTGTGAGAGAGAGTGAGTGAGAGATCTGTGAGTGAGTGAGAGAGACAGAGAGAGAGAGAGACACAGAGAGAGAGAGAGAGTGT
Organism: Hemitrygon akajei; assembly: GCF_048418815.1. Taxonomy (NCBI): domain Eukaryota; kingdom Metazoa; phylum Chordata; class Chondrichthyes; order Myliobatiformes; family Dasyatidae; genus Hemitrygon; species Hemitrygon akajei. Next base: position 94,478,963 of record NC_133126.1, read on the forward strand.
GTGAGTGAGAGAGAGATGTGTGTGAGTGAGAGAGAGAGTCAGAGAGAGAGTGTGAGTGAGAGATGTGTGAGTGAGTGAGAGAGAGAGTCAGAGAGAGTGTGAGTGAGAGAGAGAGTGTGAGTGAGAGATGTGTGAGTGAGAGAGAGTGCGTGAGTGAGAGAGAGAGATGTGTGAGTGAGTGTGAGGGAGAGAGAGACAGAGTGAGTGTGTGTGTGTGTGTGTGTGAGAGAGAGTGTGTGAGTGAGTGAGAGAGAGAGTGTGTGAGTGAGAGATGTGTGAGTGCATGAGAGAGAGAGAGTGTGTGAGTGAGTGAGAGAGAGAGTGTGTAAGTGAGAGATGTGTGAGTGAGTGAGAGAGAGTGTGTGAGTGTGAGATGTGTGAGTGAGTGAGAGTGTGTGTGAGTGAGTGAGAGAGTGTGTGAGTGAGAGATGTGTGAGTGAGTGAGAGATGTGTGAGTGAGTGTGAGAGAGAGAGAGTGAGAGTGTGGGTGTGAGAGAGATCTGTGAGTGAGTGAGAGACAGAGAGAGAGAGAGAGTGAGTGAGAGATCTGTGAGTGAGTGAGAGAGAGAGTCAGAGAGAGACTGTGAGTGAGTGAGAGAGAGAGTCAGAGAGAGTGTGAGTGAGAGAGAGTGTGAGTGAGAGAGAGTGAGAGATGTGTGAGTGAGTGTGAGGGAGAGAGAGTCAGAGAGAGACAGAGTGAGTGTGTGTGTGTGTGAGAGAAAGCGAGAGAGTGAGAGTGTGTGTGAGTGAGTGAGAGAGTGTGTGTGAGTGAGAGATCTGTGAGTGAGTGAGAGAGACAGAGAGAGAGTGTGTGTGAGAGAGAGAGAGTGTGAGTGAGAGATGTGTGAGTGAGTGAGAGAGAGAGTCAGAGAGAGAGAGTGTGAGTGAGAGATGTGTGAGTGAGTGAGAGAGAGAGTCAGAGAGAGACTGTGAGTGAGTGAGTGAGAGAGAGAGTCAGAGAGAGTGTGAGTGAGAGAGAGTGTGAGTGAGAGATGTGTGAGTGAGAGAGAGTGCGTGAGTGAGAGAGAGAGTGAGAGATGTGTGAGTGAGTGTGAGGGAGAGAGAGTCAGAGAGAGACAGAGTGAGTGTGTGTGTGTGTGAGAGAAAGCGAGAGAGTGAGAGTGTGTGAGTGAGTGAGAGAGTGTGTGTGAGTGAGAGATCTGTGAGTGAGTGAGACAGAGAGAGAGTGTGTGTGAGAGAGAGAGAGTGTGAGTGAGAGATGTGTGAGTGAGTGAGAGAGAGAGTCAGAGAGAGAGAGTGTGAGTGAAAGATGTGTGAGTGAGTGAGTGAGAGAGAGACAGAGAGAGAGAGAGTGTGTGTGAGTGAGAGATGAGTGAGTGAGTGAGAGAGAGAGTCAGAGAGAGGGAGAGAGACAGAGAGAGAGAGTGTGTGAGTGAGAGATGTGTGAGTGAGAGAGAGTGTGTGTGAGTGAGAGATGTGTGAGTGAGTGAGAGAGAGAGTGTGAGTGAGAGATGTGTGAGTGAGTGAGAGAGAGAGTCAGAGAGAGGGAGAGTGTGAGTGAGAGAGAGTGTGTGAGTGAGAGATGAGTGAGTGAGAGAGTCAGAGAGAGAAAGAGAGCATGTGAGTGAGAGAGAGAGAGAGTGTGAGTGAGAGATGTGTGAGTGAGTGAGAGTGTGTGTGAGTGAGTGAGAGAGAGAGTGTGTGAGTGAGAGATGTGGGAGTGAGTGAGAGAGAGAGTGTGTGTGAGAGATGTGTGAGTGAGTGAGTGAGAGAGTCAGAGAGAGAGAGAGTGTGTGAGAGATGTGTGAGTGAGTGAGTGAGAGAGAGACAGAGAATGAGTGAGTGTGTGTGTGTGTGTGAGAGAAAGCGAGAGAGTGAGAGTGTGTGTCAGTGAGTGAGAGAGTGTGTGTGAGTGAGAGAGAGTGTGAGTGAGAGATGTGTGAGTGAGTGAGAGAGAGTCAGAGAGTGTGTGAGAGATGTGAGTGAGTGAGAGAGTCAGAGTGTGAGTGAGAGATGTGAGTGAGTGAGAGAGAGTCAGAGAGAGAAAGAGAGCGTGTGTGAGAGATGTGTGTGAGTGAGAGATGTGTGAGTGAGTGAGAGAGAGTCAGAGAGTGTGTGAGAGATGTGAGTGAGTGAGAGAGTCAGAGTGTGAGTGAGAGATGTGAGTGAGTGAGAGAGAGTCAGAGAGAGAAAGAGAGCGTGTGTGAGAGATGTGTGTGAGTGAGAGATGTGTGAGTGAGTGAGAGAGAGAGTCAGAGAGAGAGAGAGTGTGTGTGTCAGTGAGAGATGTGTGAGTGAGAGAGAGAGAGTGTGAGAGAGAGAGAGTGTGAGTGAGAGATGTGTGAGTGAGTGAGAGAGAGAGTCAGAGAGAGAGAGAGCGTGAGTGAGAGAGAGAGAGTGTGAGTGACAGATGTGTGTGAGTGAGAGAGAGAGTCAGAGAGAGAGAGATTGTGTGAGTGAGAGAGTGTGAGTGAGAGATGAGTGAGTGAGAGAGAGTCAGAGAGAGAAAGAGAGCGTGTGAGTGAGAGAGAGTGTGAGTGAGAGATGTGTGAGTGAGTGAGAGAGAGTCAGAGAGTGTGTGAGAGATGTGAGTGAGTGAGAGAGTCAGAGTGTGAGTGAGAGATGTGAGTGAGTGAGAGAGAGTCAGAGAGAAAGAGAGCGTGTGTGAGAGATGTGAGTGAGTGAGAGAGAGTCAGAGAGAGAAAGAGAGCGTGTGAGTGAGAGATGTGATTGAGTGAGAGAGTCAGAGAGAGAAAGAGAGCGTGTGAGTGAGAGAGAGAGAGTGTGAGTGAGAGATGTGTGAGTGAGTGAGAGAGAGTGTGTGTGAGTGAGATGTGTGAGTGAGTGAGAGAGAGAGTGTGAGTGAGAGATGTGTGAGTGAGTGAGAGAGAGAGTCAGAGAGAGGGAGAGTGTGAGTGAGAGAGAGTGTGTGAGTGAGAGATGAGTGAGTGAGAGAGTCAGAGAGAGAAAGAGAGCGTGTGAGTGAGAGAGAGAGAGAGTGTGAGTGAGAGATGTGTGAGTGAGTGAGAGTGTGTGTGAGTGAGTGAGAGAGAGAGTGTGTGAGTGAGAGATGTGTGAGTGAGTGAGAGAGAGAGTGTGTGAGTGAGAGATGTGTGAGTGAGTGAGTGAGAGAGTCAGAGAGAGAGAGAGTGTGAGTGAGAGATGTGTGAGTGAGTGAGTGAGAGAGAGACAGAGACAGAGTGAGTGTGTGTGTGTGTGAGAGAAAGCGAGAGAGTGAGAGTGTGTGTCAGTGAGTGAGAGAGTGTGTGTGAGTGAGAGATCTGTGAGTGAGTGAGAGAGACAGAGAGAGAGAGTGTGAGAGAGAGAGAGTGTGAGTGAGAGATGTGTGAGTGAGTGAGAGAGAGAGTCAGAGTAGAGAGTGTGAGTGAGAGATGTGTGAGTGAGTGAGTGAGAGAGAGACAGAGAGAGAGAGTGTGTGTGAGTGAGAGATGTGTGAGTGAGTGAGAGAGAGAGAGAGTGAGTGTGTGTGAGAGAGATCTGTGAGTGAGTGAGTGAGAGAGACAGAGAGAGAGACACAGAGAGAGAGAGTGTGTGAGTGAGAGATGTGTGTGAGTGAGAGAGAGAGTCAGAGAGAGAGTGTGAGTGAGAGATGTGTGAGTGAGTGAGTGAGAGAGTCAGAGAGAGAAAGAGAGCGTGTGAGTGGGAGATGTGTGAGTGAGTGAGAGAGAGTCAGAGAGAGTGTGTGAGAGATGTGAGTGAGAGAGTCAGAGAGAGAAAGAGAGCGTGTGAGTGAGAGATGTGTGAGTGAGTGAGAGAGAGAGTCAGAGAGAGAGAGAGTGTGTGAGTGAGAGATGTGTGAGTGAGAGAGAGATGTGTGAGTGAGTGAGAGAGAGTCACAGAGAGAGAGAGTGTGTGAGTGAGAGAGAGAGTGTGAGTGAGAGAGTCAGAGAGAGAAAGAGAGCGTGTGAGTGAGAGAGAGTGTGAGTGAGAGATGTGTGAGTGAGTGAGAGAGAGTCAGAGAGTGTGTGAGAGATGTGAGTGAGTGAGAGAGTCAGAGTGTGAGTGAGAGATGTGAGTGAGTGAGAGAGAGTCAGAGAGAAAGAGAGCGTGTGTGAGAGATGTGAGTGAGTGAGAGATGTGTGAGTGAGTGAGAGAGAGAGTCAGAGAGAGAGAGAGAGTGTGTGTGAGTGAGAGATGTGTGAGTGAGAGAGAGTGTGAGTGAGAGATGTGTGAGTGAGAGATGTGTGAGTGAGTGAGAGAGAGAGTCAGAGAGAGAGAGAGCTTGAGTGAGAGAGAGAGAGAGTGTGAGTGAGAGATGTGTGTGAGTGAGAGAGAGAGTCAGAGAGAGAGAGATTGTGTGAGTGAGAGAGTGTGAGTGAGAGATGAGTGAGTGAGAGAGAGTCAGAGAGAGAAAGAGAGCGTGTGAGTGAGAGAGAGTGTGAGTGAGAGATGTGTGAGTGAGTGAGAGAGAGTCAGAGAGAGTGTGAGTGAGAGATGTGAGTGAGTGAGAGAGAGTCAGAGAGAGAAAGAGAGCGTGTGAGTGAGAGATGTGATTGAGTGAGAGAGTCAGAGAGAGAAAGAGAGCGTGTGAGTGAGAGAGAGAGAGTGTGAGTGAGAGATGTGTGAGTGAGTGAGAGAGAGTGTGTGTGAGTGAGATGTGTGAGTGAGTGAGAGAGAGAGTGTGAGTGAGAGATGTGTGAGTGAGTGAGAGAGAGAGTCAGAGAGAGGGAGAGTGTGAGTGAGAGAGAGTGTGTGAGTGAGAGATGAGTGAGTGAGAGAGTCAGAGAGAAAAAGAGAGCGTGTGAGTGAGAGAGAGAGAGAGTGTGAGTGAGAGATGTGTGAGTGAGTGAGAGTGTGTGTGAGTGAGTGAGAGAGAGAGTGTGTGAGTGAGTGAGAGAGAGAGTGTGTGAGTGAGAGATGTGTGAGTGAGTGAGAGAGAGTGTGTGTGAGTGAGAGATGTGTGAGTGAGTGAGAGAGAGAGTGTGAGTGAGAGATGTGTGAGTGAGTGAGAGAGAGAGTCAGAGAGAGGGAGAGTGTGAGTGAGAGAGAGTGTGTGAGTGAGAGATGAGTGAGTGAGAGAGTCAGAGAGAGAAAGAGAGCGTGTGAGTGAGAGAGAGAGAGTGTGAGTGAGAGATGTGTGAGTGAGTGAGAGTGTGTGTGAGTGAGTGAGAGAGAGAGTGTGTGAGTGAGAGATGTGTGAGTGAGTGAGAGAGAGAGTCTGTGAGTGAGAGATGTGTGAGTGAGTGAGAGAGTCAGAGAGAGAGAGAGTGTGAGTGAGAGATGTGTGAGTGAGTGAGTGAGTGAGAGAGAGACAGAGACAGAGTGAGTGTGTGTGTGTGTGAGAGAAAGCGAGAGAGAGAGAGTGTGTGTCAGTGAGTGAGAGAGTGTGTGTGAGTGAGAGATCTGTGAGTGAGTGAGAGAGACAGAGAGAGAGAGTGTGAGTGAGAGAGAGTGTGTGAGTGAGAGATGAGTGAGTGAGAGTCAGAGAGAGAAAGAGAGCGTGTGAGTGAGAGAGAGAGAGAGTGTGAGTGAGAGATGTGTGAGTGAGTGAGAGTGTGTGTGAGTGAGAGATGTGTGAGTGAGTGAGAGTGTGTGTGAGTGAGTGAGAGAGAGAGTGTGTGAGTGAGAGATGTGTGAGTGAGTGAGTGAGAGAGAGAGTGTGTGAGTGAGAGATGTGTGAGTGAGTGAGAGAGAGAGTCAGAGAGAGAGAGAGTGTGAGTGAGAGATCTGTGAGTGAGTGAGAGAGACAGAGAGAGTGTGAGAGAGAGAGAGTGTGAGTGAGAGATGTGTGAGTGAGTGAGAGAGAGAGTCAGAGTAGAGAGTGTGAGTGAGAGATGTGTGAGTGAGTGAGTGAGAGAGACAGAGAGAGAGAGTGTGTGTGAGTGAGAGATGTGTGAGTGAGTGAGAGAGAGAGAGAGTGAGTGTGTGTGAGAGAGATCTGTGAGTGAGTGAGTGAGAGAGACAGAGAGAGAGACACAGAGAGAGAGAGAGTGTGTGAGTGAGAGATGTGTGTGAGTGAGAGAGTCAGAGAGAGAGTGTGAGTGAGAGATGTGTGAGTGAGTGAGTGAGAGAGTCAGAGAGAGAAAGAGAGCGTGTGAGTGGGAGATGTGTGAGTGAGTGAGAGAGAGTCAGAGAGAGTGTGTGAGAGATGTGAGTGAGAGAGTCAGAGAGAGAAAGAGAGCGTGTGAGTGAGAGATGTGTGAGTGAGTGAGAGAGAGAGTCAGAGAGAGAGAGAATGTGTGAGTGAGAGATGTGTGAGTGAGAGAGAGATGTGTGAGTGAGTGAGAGAGAGTCACAGAGAGAGAGAGTGTGTGAGTGAGAGAGAGAGTGTGAGTGAGAGAGTCAGAGAGAGAAAGAGAGCGTGTGAGTGAGAGAGAGTGTGAGTGAGAGATGTGTGAGTGAGTGAGAGAGAGTCAGAGAGTGTGTGAGAGATGTGAGTGAGTGAGAGAGTCAGAGTGTGAGTGAGAGATGTGAGTGAGTGAGAGAGAGTCAGAGAGAGAAAGAGAGCGTGTGTGAGAGATGTGTGTGAGTGAGAGATGTGTGAGTGAGTGAGAGAGAGAGTCAGAGAGAGAGAGAGTGTGTGTGTGAGTGAGAGATGTGTGAGTGAGAGAGAGAGTGTGAGTGAGAGAGAGAGTGTGAGTGAGAGATGTGTGAGTGAGTGAGAGAGAGAGTCAGAGAGAGAGAGATTGTGTGAGTGAGAGAGTGTGAGTGAGAGATGAGTGAGTGAGAGAGAGTCAGAGAGAGAAAGAGAGCGTGTGAGTGAGAGAGAGTGTGAGTGAGAGATGTGTGAGTGAGTGAGAGAGAGTCAGAGAGAGTGTGAGTGAGAGATGTGAGTGAGTGAGAGAGAGTCAGAGAGAGAAAGAGAGCGTGTGAGTGAGAGATGTGATTGAGTGAGAGAGTCAGAGAGAGAAAGAGAGCGTGTGAGTGAGAGAGAGAGAGTGTGAGTGAGAGATGTGTGAGTGAGTGAGAGAGAGTGTGTGTGAGTGAGATGTGTGAGTGAGTGAGAGAGAGAGTGTGAGTGAGAGATGTGTGAGTGAGTGAGAGAGAGAGTCAGAGAGAGGGAGAGTGTGAGTGAGAGAGAGTGTGTGAGTGAGAGATGAGTGAGTGAGAGAGTCAGAGAGAGAAAGAGAGCGTGTGAGTGAGAGAGAGAGTGTGAGTGAGAGATGTGTGAGTGAGTGAGAGTGTGTGTGAGTGAGTGAGAGAGAGAGTGTGTGAGTGAGAGATGTGTGAGTGAGTGAGAGAGAGTGTGTGTGAGTGAGAGATGTGTGAGTGAGTGAGAGAGAGATTGTGAGTGAGAGATGTGTGAGTGAGTGAGAGAGAGAGTCAGAGAGAGAAAGAGAGCGTGTGAGTGAGAGAGAGAGAGAGTGTGAGTGAGAGATGTGTGAGTGAGTGACAGTGTGTGTGAGTCAGTGAGAGAGAGAGTGTGTGAGTGAGAGATGTGTGAGTGAGTGAGAGAGAGAGTCTGTGAGTGAGAGATGTGTGAGTGAGTGAGAGAGTCAGAGAGAGAGAGTGTGAGTGAGAGATGTGTGAGTGAGTGAGTGAGAGAGAGACAGAGACAGAGTGAGTGTGTGTGTGTGTGAGAGAAAGCGAGAGAGAGAGAGTGTGTGTCAGTGAGTGAGAGAGTGTGTGTGAGTGAGAGATCTGTGAGTGAGTGAGAGAGACAGAGAGAGAGAGTGTGAGTGAGAGAGAGTGTGTGAGTGAGAGATGAGTGAGTGAGAGTCAGAGAGAGAAAGAGAGCGTGTGAGTGAGAGAGAGAGAGAGTGTGAGTGAGAGATGTGTGAGTGAGTGAGAGTGTGTGTGAGTGAGTGAGAGAGAGAGTGTGTGAGTGAGAGATGTGTGAGTGAGTGAGAGAGAGAGTGTGTGAGTGAGAGATGTGTGAGTGAGTGAGAGAGAGAGTCAGAGAGAGAGAGAGTGTGAGTGAGAGATCTGTGAGTGAGTGAGAGAGACAGAGAGAGTGTGAGAGAGAGAGAGTGTGAGTGAGAGATGTGTGAGTGAGTGAGAGAGAGAGTCAGAGTAGAGAGTGTGAGTGAGAGATGTGTGAGTGAGTGAGTGAGAGAGACAGAGAGAGAGAGTGTGTGTGAGTGAGAGATGTGTGAGTGAGTGAGAGAGAGAGAGAGTGAGTGTGTGTGAGAGAGATCTGTGAGTGAGTGAGTGAGAGAGACAGAGAGAGAGACACAGAGAGAGAGAGAGTGTGTGAGTGAGAGATGTGTGTGAGTGAGAGAGAGAGTCAGAGAGAGAGTGTGAGTGAGAGATGTGTGAGTGAGTGAGTGAGAGAGTCAGAGAGAGAAAGAGAGCGTGTGAGTGGGAGATGTGTAAGTGAGTGAGAGAGAGTCAGAGAGAGTGTGTGAGAGATGTGAGTGAGAGAGTCAGAGAGAGAAAGAGAGCGTGTGAGTGAGAGATGTGTGAGTGAGTGAGAGAGAGAGTCAGAGAGAGAGAGAGTGTGTGAGTGAGAGATGTGTGAGTGAGAGAGAGATGTGTGAGTGAGTGAGAGAGAGTCACAGAGAGAGAGAGTGTGTGAGTGAGAGAGAGAGTGTGAGTGAGAGAGTCAGAGAGAGAAAGAGAGCGTGTGAGTGAGAGAGAGTGTGAGTGAGAGATGTGTGAGTGAGTGAGAGAGAGTCAGAGAGTGTGTGAGAGATGTGAGTGAGTGAGAGAGTCAGAGTGTGAGTGAGAGATGTGAGTGAGTGAGAGAGAGTCAGAGAGAGAAAGAGAGCGTGTGTGAGAGATGTGTGTGAGTGAGAGATGTGTGAGTGAGTGAGAGAGAGTCAGAGAGTGTGTGAGAGATGTGAGTGAGTGAGAGAGTCAGAGTGTGAGTGAGAGATGTGAGTGAGTGAGAGAGAGTCAGAGAGAGAAAGAGAGCGTGTGTGAGAGATGTGTGTGAGTGAGAGATGTGTGAGTGAGTGAGAGAGAGAGTCAGAGAGAGAGAGAGTGTGTGTGTGAGTGAGAGATGTGTGAGTGAGAGAGAGAGTGTGAGTGAGAGATGTGTGAGTGAGAGATGTGTGAGTGAGTGAGAGAGAGAGTCAGAGAGAGAGAGATTGTGTGAGTGAGAGAGTGTGAGTGAGAGATGAGTGAGTGAGAGAGAGTCAGAGAGAGAAAGAGAGCGTGTGAGTGAGAGAGAGTGTGAGTGAGAGATGTGTGAGTGAGTGAGAGAGAGTCAGAGAGAGTGTGAGTGAGAGATGTGAGTGAGTGAGAGAGAGTCAGAGAGAGAAAGAGAGCGTGTGAGTGAGAGATGTGATTGAGTGAGAGAGTCAGAGAGAGAAAGAGAGCGTGTGAGTGAGAGAGAGAGTGTGAGTGAGAGATGTGTGAGTGAGTGAGAGAGAGTGTGTGTGAGTGAGATGTGTGAGTGAGTGAGAGAGAGAGTGTGAGTGAGAGATGTGTGAGTGAGTGAGAGAGAGAGTCAGAGAGAGGGAGAGTGTGAGTGAGAGAGAGTGTGTGAGTGAGAGATGAGTGAGTGAGAGAGTCAGAGAGAGAAAGAGAGCGTGTGAGTGAGAGAGAGAGAGAGTGTGAGTGAGAGATGTGTGAGTGAGTGAGAGTGTGTGTGAGTGAGTGAGAGAGAGAGTGTGTGAGTGAGAGATGTGTGAGTGAGTGAGAGAGAGAGTGTGTGAGTGAGAGATGTGTGAGTGAGTGAGTGAGAGAGTCAGAGAGAGAGAGAGTGTGAGTGAGAGATGTGTGAGTGAGTGAGTGAGAGAGAGACAGAGACAGAGTGAGTGTGTGTGTGTGTGAGAGAAAGCGAGAGAGTGAGAGTGTGTGTCAGTGAGTGAGAGAGTGTGTGTGAGTGAGAGATCTGTGAGTGAGTGAGAGAGACAGAGAGAGAGAGTGTGAGAGAGAGAGAGTGTGAGTGAGAGATGTGTGAGTGAGTGAGAGAGAGAGTCAGAGTAGAGAGTGTGAGTGAGAGATGTGTGAGTGAGTGAGTGAGAGAGAGACAGAGAGAGAGAGTGTGTGTGAGTGAGAGATGTGTGAGTGAGTGAGAGAGAGAGAGAGTGAGTGTGTGTGAGAGAGATCTGTGAGTGAGTGAGTGAGAGAGACAGAGAGAGAGACACAGAGAGAGAGAGTGTGTGAGTGAGAGATGTGTGTGAGTGAGAGAGAGAGTCAGAGAGAGAGTGTGAGTGAGAGATGTGTGAGTGAGTGAGTGAGAGAGTCAGAGAGAGAAAGAGAGCGTGTGAGTGGGAGATGTGTGAGTGAGTGAGAGAGAGTCAGAGAGAGTGTGTGAGAGATGTGAGTGAGAGAGTCAGAGAGAGAAAGAGAGCGTGTGAGTGAGAGATGTGTGAGTGAGTGAGAGAGAGAGTCAGAGAGAGAGAGAGTGTGTGAGTGAGAGATGTGTGAGTGAGAGAGAGATGTGTGAGTGAGAGAGAGAGTCACAGAGAGAGAGAGTGTGTGAGTGAGAGAGAGAGTGTGAGTGAGAGAGTCAGAGAGAGAAAGAGAGCGTGTGAGTGAGAGAGAGTGTGAGTGAGAGATGTGTGAGTGAGTGAGAGAGAGTCAGAGAGTGTGTGAGAGATGTGAGTGAGTGAGAGAGTCAGAGTGTGAGTGAGAGATGTGAGTGAGTGAGAGAGAGTCAGAGAGAAAGAGAGCGTGTGTGAGAGATGTGAGTGAGTGAGAGATGTGTGAGTGAGTGAGAGAGAGAGTCAGAGAGAAAGAGAGCGTGTGTGAGAGATGTGAGTGAGTGAGAGATGTGTGAGTGAGTGAGAGAGAGTCACAGAGAGAGAGAGTGTGTGAGTGAGAGAGAGAGTGTGAGTGAGAGAGTCAGAGAGAGAAAGAGAGCGTGTGAGTGAGAGAGAGTGTGAGTGAGAGATGTGTGAGTGAGTGAGAGAGAGTCAGAGAGTGTGTGAGAGATGTGAGTGAGTGAGAGAGTCAGAGTGTGAGTGAGAGATGTGAGTGAGTGAGAGAGAGTCAGAGAGAGAAAGAGAGCGTGTGTGAGAGATGTGTGTGAGTGAGAGATGTGTGAGTGAGTGAGAGAGAGTCAGAGAGTGTGTGAGAGATGTGAGTGAGTGAGAGAGTCAGAGTGTGAGTGAGAGATGTGAGTGAGTGAGAGAGAGTCAGAGAGAGAAAGAGAGCGTGTGTGAGAGATGTGTGTGAGTGAGAGATGTGTGAGTGAGTGAGAGAGAGAGTCAGAGAGAGAGAGAGTGTGTGTGTGAGTGAGAGATGTGTGAGTGAGAGAGAGAGAGTGTGAGAGAGAGAGAGTGTGAGTGAGAGATGTGTGAGTGAGTGAGAGAGAGAGTCAGAGAGAGAGAGAGCGTGAGTGAGAGAGAGAGAGTGTGAGTGACAGATGTGTGTGAGTGAGAGAGAGAGTCAGAGAGAGAGAGATTGTGTGAGTGAGAGAGTGTGAGTGAGAGATGAGTGAGTGAGAGAGAGTCAGAGAGAGAAAGAGAGCGTGTGAGTGAGAGAGAGTGTGAGTGAGAGATGTGTGAGTGAGTGAGAGAGAGTCAGAGAGTGTGTGAGAGATGTGAGTGAGTGAGAGAGTCAGAGTGTGAGTGAGAGATGTGAGTGAGTGAGAGACAGTCAGAGAGAAAGAGAGCGTGTGTGAGAGATGTGAGTGAGTGAGAGAGAGTCAGAGAGAGAAAGAGAGCGTGTGAGTGAGAGATGTGATTGAGTGAGAGAGTCAGAGAGAGAAAGAGAGCGTGTGAGTGAGAGAGAGAGAGTGTGAGTGAGAGATGTGTGAGTGAGTGAGAGAGAGTGTGTGTGAGTGAGATGTGTGAGTGAGTGAGAGAGAGAGTGTGAGTGAGAGATGTGTGAGTGAGTGAGAGAGAGAGTCAGAGAGAGGGAGAGTGTGAGTGAGAGAGAGTGTGTGAGTGAGAGATGAGTGAGTGAGAGAGTCAGAGAGAGAAAGAGAGCGTGTGAGTGAGAGAGAGAGAGAGTGTGAGTGAGAGATGTGTGAGTGAGTGAGAGTGTGTGTGAGTGAGTGAGAGAGAGAGTGTGTGAGTGAGAGATGTGTGAGTGAGTGAGAGAGAGAGTGTGTGAGTGAGAGATGTGTGAGTGAGTGAGTGAGAGAGTCAGAGAGAGAGAGAGTGTGAGTGAGAGATGTGTGAGTGAGTGAGTGAGAGAGAGACAGAGACAGAGTGAGTGTGTGTGTGTGTGAGAGAAAGCGAGAGAGTGAGAGTGTGTGTCAGTGAGTGAGAGAGTGTGTGTGAGTGAGAGATCTCTGAGTGAGTGAGAGAGACAGAGAGAGAGAGTGTGAGAGAGAGAGAGTGTGAGTGAGAGATGTGTGAGTGAGTGAGAGAGAGAGTCAGAGTAGAGAGTGTGAGTGAGAGATGTGTGAGTGAGTGAGTGAGAGAGAGACAGAGAGAGAGAGTGTGTGTGAGTGAGAGATGTGTGAGTGAGTGAGAGAGAGAGAGAGTGAGTGTGTGTGAGAGAGATCTGTGAGTGAGTGAGTGAGAGAGACAGAGAGAGAGACACAGAGAGAGAGAGTGTGTGAGTGAGAGATGTGTGTGAGTGAGAGAGAGAGTCAGAGAGAGAGTGTGAGTGAGAGATGTGTGAGTGAGTGAGTGAGAGAGTCAGAGAGAGAAAGAGAGCGTGTGAGTGGGAGATGTGTGAGTGAGTGAGAGAGAGTCAGAGAGAGTGTGTGAGAGATGTGAGTGAGAGAGTCAGAGAGAGAAAGAGAGCGTGTGAGTGAGAGATGTGTGAGTGAGTGAGAGAGAGAGTCAGAGAGAGAGAGAGTGTGTGAGTGAGAGATGTGTGAGTGAGAGAGAGATGTGTGAGTGAGTGAGAGAGAGTCACAGAGAGAGAGAGTGTGTGAGTGAGAGAGAGAGTGTGAGTGAGAGAGTCAGAGAGAGAAAGAGAGCGTGTGAGTGAGAGAGAGTGTGAGTGAGAGATGTGTGAGTGAGTGAGAGAGAGTCAGAGAGTGTGTGAGAGATGTGAGTGAGTGAGAGAGTCAGAGTGTGAGTGAGAGATGTGAGTGAGTGAGAGAGAGTCAGAGAGAAAGAGAGCGTGTGTGAGAGATGTGAGTGAGTGAGAGATGTGTGAGTGAGTGAGAGAGAGAGTCAGAGAGAGAGAGAGAGTGTGTGTGAGTGAGAGATGTGTGAGTGAGAGAGAGTGTGAGTGAGAGATGTGTGAGTGAGAGATGTGTGAGTGAGTGAGAGAGAGAGTCAGAGAGAGAGAGAGCTTGAGTGAGAGAGAGAGAGAGTGTGAGTGAGAGATGTGTGTGAGTGAGAGAGAGAGTCAGAGAGAGAGAGATTGTGTGAGTGAGAGTGTGAGTGAGAGATGAGTGAGTGAGAGAGAGTCAGAGAGAGAAAGAGAGCGTGTGAGTGAGAGAGAGTGTGAGTGAGAGATGTGTGAGTGAGTGAGAGAGAGTCAGAGAGAGTGTGAGTGAGAGATGTGAGTGAGTGAGAGAGAGTCAGAGAGAGAAAGAGAGCGTGTGAGTGAGAGATGTGATTGAGTGAGAGAGTCAGAGAGAGAAAGAGAGCGTGTGAGAGAGAGAGAGTGTGAGTGAGAGATGTGTGAGTGAGTGAGAGAGAGTGTGTGTGAGTGAGATGTGTGAGTGAGTGAGAGAGTGTGAGTGAGAGATGTGTGAGTGAGTGAGAGAGAGAGTCAGAGAGAGGGAGAGTGTGAGTGAGAGAGAGTGTGTGAGTGAGAGATGAGTGAGTGAGAGAGTCAGAGAGAAAAAGAGAGCGTGTGAGTGAGAGAGAGAGAGAGTGTGAGTGAGAGATGTGTGAGTGAGTGAGAGTGTGTGTGAGTGAGTGAGAGAGAGAGTGTGTGAGTGAGTGAGAGAGAGAGTGTGTGAGTGAGAGATGTGTGAGTGAGTGAGAGAGAGTGTGTGTGAGTGAGAGATGTGTGAGTGAGTGAGAGAGAGAGTGTGAGTGAGAGATGTGTGAGTGAGTGAGAGAGAGAGTCAGAGAGAGGGAGAGTGTGAGTGAGAGAGAGTGTGTGAGTGAGAGATGAGTGAGTGAGAGAGTCAGAGAGAGAAAGAGAGCGTGTGAGTGAGAGAGAGAGAGTGTGAGTGAGAGATGTGTGAGTGAGTGAGAGTGTGTGTGAGTGAGTGAGAGAGAGAGTGTGTGAGTGAGAGATGTGTGAGTGAGTGAGAGAGAGAGTGTGTGAGTGAGAGATGTGTGAGTGAGTGAGTGAGAGAGTCAGAGAGAGAGAGAGTGTGAGTGAGAGATGTGTGAGTGAGGGAGTGAGAGAGAGACAGAGACAGAGTGAGTGTGTGTGTGTGTGAGAGAAAGCGAGAGAGTGAGAGTGTGTGTCAGTGAGTGAGAGAGTGTGTGTGAGTGAGAGATCTGTGAGTGAGTGAGAGAGACAGAGAGAGAGAGTGTGAGAGAGAGAGTGTGAGTGAGAGATGTGTGAGTGAGTGAGAGAGAGAGTCAGAGTAGAGAGTGTGAGTGAGAGATGTGTGAGTGAGTGAGTGAGAGAGAGACAGAGAGAGAGAGTGTGTGTGAGTGAGAGATGTGTGAGTGAGTGAGAGAGAGAGAGAGAGTGAGTGTGTGTGAGAGAGATCTGTGAGTGAGTGAGTGAGAGAGACAGAGAGAGAGACACAGAGAGAGAGAGTGTGTGTGAGTGAGAGATGTGTGTGAGTGAGAGAGAGTCAGAGAGAGAGTGTAAGTGAGAGATGTGTGAGTGAGTGAGAGAGAGAGTCAGAGAGAGTGTGAGTGAGAGAGAGAGTGTGAGTGAGAGATGTGTGAGTGAGAGAGAGTGCGTGAGTGAGAGAGAGATGTGTGAGTGAGTGAGGGAGAGAGAGACAGAGTGAGTGTGTGTGTGTGTGTGAGAGAGAGAGTGTGTGAGTGAGTGAGAGAGAGAGTGTGTGAGTGAGAGATGTGTGAGTGCATGAGAGAGAGAGAGAGTGTGTGAGTGAGTGAGAGAGAGAGTGTGTAAGTGAGAGATGTGTGAGTGAGTGAGAGAGAGTGTGAGTGAGTGAGAGAGAGAGTGTGTGAGTGAGAGATGTGTGAGTGAGTGTGAGAGAGAGTGAGTGAGAGATCTGTGAGTGAGTGAGAGAGACAGACAGAGAGAGAGACACAGAGAGAGAGAGAGAGTGTGTGAGTGAGAGAGAGATGTGTGTGAGTGAGAGAGAGAGTCAGAGAGAGAGTGTGAGTGAGAGATGTGTGAGTGAGTGAGAGAGAGAGTCAGAGAGAGTGTGAGTGAGAGAGAGAGTGTGAGTGAGAGATGTGTGAGTGAGAGAGAGTGCGTGAGTGAGAGAGAGAGATGTGTGAGTGAGTGTGAGGGAGAGAGAGACAGAGTGAGTGTGTGTGTGTGTGTGTGTGAGAGAGAGTGTGTGAGTGAGTGAGAGAGAGAGTGTGTGAGTGAGAGATGTGTGAGTGCATGAGAGAGAGAGAGTGTGTGAGTGAGTGAGAGAGAGAGTGTGTAAGTGAGAGATGTGTGAGTGAGTGAGAGAGAGTGTGTGAGTGTGAGATGTGTGAGTGAGTGAGAGTGTGTGTGAGTGAGTGAGAGAGTGTGTGAGTGAGAGATGTGTGAGTGAGTGAGAGATGTGTGAGTGAGTGTGAGAGAGAGAGAGTGAGAGTGTGGGTGTGAGAGAGATCTGTGAGTGAGTGAGAGACAGAGAGAGAGAGAGAGTGAGTGAGAGATCTGTGAGTGAGTGAGAGAGAGAGTCAGAGAGAGACTGTGAGTGAGTGAGAGAGAGAGTCAGAGAGAGTGTGAGTGAGAGAGAGTGTGAGTGAGAGAGAGAGTGAGAGATGTGTGAGTGAGTGTGAGGGAGAGAGAGTCAGAGAGAGACAGAGTGAGTGTGTGTGTGTGTGAGAGAAAGCGAGAGAGTGAGAGTGTGTGTGAGTGAGTGAGAGAGTGTGTGTGAGTGAGAGATCTGTGAGTGAGTGAGAGAGACAGAGAGAGAGTGTGTGTGAGAGAGAGAGAGTGTGAGTGAGAGATGTGTGAGTGAGTGAGAGAGAGAGTCAGAGAGAGAGAGTGTGAGTGAGAGATGTGTGAGTGAGTGAGAGAGAGAGTCAGAGAGAGACTGTGAGTGAGTGAGTGAGAGAGAGAGTCAGAGAGAGTGTGAGTGAGAGAGAGTGTGAGTGAGAGATGTGTGAGTGAGAGAGAGTGCGTGAGTGAGAGAGAGAGTGAGAGATGTGTGAGTGAGTGTGAGGGAGAGAGAGTCAGAGAGAGACAGAGTGAGTGTGTGTGTGTGTGAGAGAAAGCGAGAGAGTGAGAGTGTGTGAGTGAGTGAGAGAGTGTGTGTGAGTGAGAGATCTGTGAGTGAGTGAGACAGAGAGAGAGTGTGTGTGAGAGAGAGAGAGTGTGAGTGAGAGATGTGTGAGTGAGTGAGAGAGAGAGTCAGAGAGAGAGAGTGTGAGTGAAAGATGTGTGAGTGAGTGAGTGAGAGAGAGACAGAGAGAGAGAGAGTGTGTGTGAGTGAGAGATGAGTGAGTGAGTGAGAGAGAGAGTCAGAGAGAGGGAGAGAGACAGAGAGAGAGAGTGTGTGAGTGAGAGATGTGTGAGTGAGAGAGAGTGTGTGTGAGTGAGAGATGTGTGAGTGAGTGAGAGAGAGAGTGTGAGTGAGAGATGTGTGAGTGAGTGAGAGAGAGAGTCAGAGAGAGGGAGAGTGTGAGTGAGAGAGAGTGTGTGAGTGAGAGATGAGTGAGTGAGAGAGTCAGAGAGAGAAAGAGAGCATGTGAGTGAGAGAGAGAGAGAGTGTGAGTGAGAGATGTGTGAGTGAGTGAGAGTGTGTGTGAGTGAGTGAGAGAGAGAGTGTGTGAGTGAGAGATGTGGGAGTGAGTGAGAGAGAGAGTGTGTGTGAGAGATGTGTGAGTGAGTGAGTGAGAGAGTCAGAGAGAGAGAGAGTGTGTGAGAGATGTGTGAGTGAGTGAGTGAGAGAGAGACAGAGAATGAGTGAGTGTGTGTGTGTGTGTGAGAGAAAGCGAGAGAGTGAGAGTGTGTGTCAGTGAGTGAGAGAGTGTGTGTGAGTGAGAGATCTGTGAGTGAGTGAGAGAGACAGAGAGAGAGTGTGAGAGAGAGAGAGTGTGAGTGAGAGATGTGTGAGTGAGTGAGTGAGAGAGAGACAGAGAGAGAGAGTGTGTGTGAGTGAGAGATGTGTGAGTGAGTGAGAGAGAGAGAGAGTGAGTGTGTGTGAGAGAGATCTGTGAGTGAGTGAGAGAGACAGAGAGAGAGACACAGAGAGAGAGAGAGTGTGTGAGTGAGAGATGTGTGTGAGTGAGAGAGAGAGTCAGAGAGAGAGTGTGAGTGAGAGATGTGTGAGTGAGTGAGTGAGAGAGTCAGAGAGAGAAAGCGTGTGAGTGAGATATGTGTGAGTGAGTGAGAGTCAGAGAGAGTGTGTGAGAGATGTGAGTGAGAGAGTCAGAGAGAGAAAGAGAGCGTGTGAGTGAGAGATGTGTGAGTGAGTGAGAGAGAGAGTCAGAGAGAGAGAGAGTGTATGAGTGAGAGATGTGTGAGTGAGAGAGAGATGTGTGAGTGAGTGAGAGAGAGTCACAGAGAGAGAGAGTGTGTGAGTGAGAGAGAGAGTGTGAGTGAGAGAGTCAGAGAGAGAAAGAGAGCGTGTGAGTGAGAGAGAGTGTGAGTGAGAGAGAGTGTGAGTGAGAGATGTGTGAGTGAGTGTGAGAGAGAGTGAGTGAGAGATCTGTGAGTGAGTGAGAGAGACAGACAGAGAGAGAGACACAGAGAGAGAGAGAGAGTGTGTGAGTGAGAGAGAGATGTGTGTGAGTGAGAGAGAGAGTCAGAGAGAGAGTGTGAGTGAGAGATGTGTGAGTGAGTGAGAGAGAGAGTCAGAGAGAGTGTGAGTGAGAGAGAGAGTGTGAGTGAGAGATGTGTGAGTGAGAGAGAGTGCGTGAGTGAGAGAGAGAGATGTGTGAGTGAGTGTGAGGGAGAGAGAGACAGAGTGAGTGTGTGTGTGTGTGTGTGTGTGAGAGAGAGTGTGTGAGTGAGTGAGAGAGAGAGTGTGTGAGTGAGAGATGTGTGAGTGCATGAGAGAGAGAGAGTGTGTGAGTGAGTGAGAGAGAGAGTGTGTAAGTGAGAGATGTGTGAGTGAGTGAGAGAGAGTGTGTGAGTGTGAGATGTGTGAGTGAGTGAGAGTGTGTGTGAGTGAGTGAGAGAGTGTGTGAGTGAGAGATGTGTGAGTGAGTGAGAGATGTGTGAGTGAGTGTGAGAGAGAGAGAGTGAGAGTGTGGGTGTGAGAGAGATCTGTGAGTGAGTGAGAGACAGAGAGAGAGAGAGAGTGAGTGAGAGATCTGTGAGTGAGTGAGAGAGAGAGTCAGAGAGAGACTGTGAGTGAGTGAGAGAGAGAGTCAGAGAGAGTGTGAGTGAGAGAGAGTGTGAGTGAGAGAGAGAGTGAGAGATGTGTGAGTGAGTGTGAGGGAGAGAGAGTCAGAGAGAGACAGAGTGAGTGTGTGTGTGTGTGAGAGAAAGCGAGAGAGTGAGAGTGTGTGTGAGTGAGTGAGAGAGTGTGTGTGAGTGAGAGATCTGTGAGTGAGTGAGAGAGACAGAGAGAGAGTGTGTGTGAGAGAGAGAGAGTGTGAGTGAGAGATGTGTGAGTGAGTGAGAGAGAGAGTCAGAGAGAGAGAGTGTGAGTGAGAGATGTGTGAGTGAGTGAGAGAGAGAGTCAGAGAGAGACTGTGAGTGAGTGAGTGAGAGAGAGAGTCAGAGAGAGTGTGAGTGAGAGAGAGTGTGAGTGAGAGATGTGTGAGTGAGAGAGAGTGCGTGAGTGAGAGAGAGAGTGAGAGATGTGTGAGTGAGTGTGAGGGAGAGAGAGTCAGAGAGAGACAGAGTGAGTGTGTGTGTGTGTGAGAGAAAGCGAGAGAGTGAGAGTGTGTGAGTGAGTGAGAGAGTGTGTGTGAGTGAGAGATCTGTGAGTGAGTGAGACAGAGAGAGAGTGTGTGTGAGAGAGAGAGAGTGTGAGTGAGAGATGTGTGAGTGAGTGAGAGAGAGAGTCAGAGAGAGAGAGTGTGAGTGAAAGATGTGTGAGTGAGTGAGTGAGAGAGAGACAGAGAGAGAGAGAGTGTGTGTGAGTGAGAGATGAGTGAGTGAGTGAGAGAGAGAGTCAGAGAGAGGGAGAGAGACAGAGAGAGAGAGTGTGTGAGTGAGAGATGTGTGAGTGAGAGAGAGTGTGTGTGAGTGAGAGATGTGTGAGTGAGTGAGAGAGAGAGTGTGAGTGAGAGATGTGTGAGTGAGTGAGAGAGAGAGTCAGAGAGAGGGAGAGTGTGAGTGAGAGAGAGTGTGTGAGTGAGAGATGAGTGAGTGAGAGAGTCAGAGAGAGAAAGAGAGCATGTGAGTGAGAGAGAGAGAGAGTGTGAGTGAGAGATGTGTGAGTGAGTGAGAGTGTGTGTGAGTGAGTGAGAGAGAGAGTGTGTGAGTGAGAGATGTGGGAGTGAGTGAGAGAGAGAGTGTGTGTGAGAGATGTGTGAGTGAGTGAGTGAGAGAGTCAGAGAGAGAGAGAGTGTGTGAGAGATGTGTGAGTGAGTGAGTGAGAGAGAGACAGAGAATGAGTGAGTGTGTGTGTGTGTGTGAGAGAAAGCGAGAGAGTGAGAGTGTGTGTCAGTGAGTGAGAGAGTGTGTGTGAGTGAGAGATCTGTGAGTGAGTGAGAGAGACAGAGAGAGAGTGTGAGAGAGAGAGAGTGTGAGTGAGAGATGTGTGAGTGAGTGAGTGAGAGAGAGACAGAGAGAGAGAGTGTGTGTGAGTGAGAGATGTGTGAGTGAGTGAGAGAGAGAGAGAGTGAGTGTGTGTGAGAGAGATCTGTGAGTGAGTGAGAGAGACAGAGAGAGAGACACAGAGAGAGAGAGAGTGTGTGAGTGAGAGATGTGTGTGAGTGAGAGAGAGAGTCAGAGAGAGAGTGTGAGTGAGAGATGTGTGAGTGAGTGAGTGAGAGAGTCAGAGAGAGAAAGCGTGTGAGTGAGATATGTGTGAGTGAGTGAGAGTCAGAGAGAGTGTGTGAGAGATGTGAGTGAGAGAGTCAGAGAGAGAAAGAGAGCGTGTGAGTGAGAGATGTGTGAGTGAGTGAGAGAGAGAGTCAGAGAGAGAGAGAGTGTGTGAGTGAGAGATGTGTGAGTGAGAGAGAGATGTGTGAGTGAGTGAGAGAGAGTCACAGAGAGAGAGAGTGTGTGAGTGAGAGAGAGAGTGTGAGTGAGAGAGTCAGAGAGAGAAAGAGAGCGTGTGAGTGAGAGAGAGTGTGAGTGAGAGATGTGTGAGTGAGTGAGAGAGAGTCAGAGAGAGTGTGTGAGAGATGTGAGTGAGTGAGAGAGTCAGAGTGTGAGTGAGAGATGTGAGTGAGTGAGAGAGAGTCAGAGAGAGAAAGGGAGCGTGTGTGAGAGATGTGAGTGAGTGAGAGATGTGTGAGTGAGTGAGAGAGAGTCAGAGAGAGAGAGAGAGTGTGTGTGAGTGAGAGATGTGTGAGTGAGAGAGAGAGTGTGAGTGAGAGATGTGTGAGTGAGAGATGTGTGAGTGAGTGAGAGAGAGAGTCAGAGAGAGAGAGAGCGTGAGTGAGAGAGAGAGAGTGTGAGTGAGAGATGTGTGTGAGTGAGAGAGAGAGTCAGAGAGAGAGAGATTGTGTGAGTGAGAGAGTGTGAGTGAGAGATGTGTGAGTGAGTGAGAGTGTGTGTGAGTGAGTGAGAGAGAGAGTGTGTGAGTGAGAGATGTGGGAGTGAGTGAGAGAGAGAGTGTGTGTGAGAGATGTGTGAGTGAGTGAGTGAGAGAGTCAGAGAGAGAGAGAGTGTGTGAGAGATGTGTGAGTGAGTGAGTGAGAGAGAGACAGAGAATGAGTGAGTGTGTGTGTGTGTGTGAGAGAAAGTGAGAGAGTGAGAGTGTGTGTCAGTGAGTGAGAGAGTGTGTGTGAGTGAGAGATCTGTGAGTGAGTGAGAGAGACAGAGAGAGAGAGTGTGAGAGAGAGATGTGTGAGTGAGTGAGAGAGAGAGTCAGAGTAGAGAGTGTGAGTGACAGATGTGTGAGTGAGTGAGTGAGAGAGAGACAGAGAGAGAGAGAGTGTGTGTGAGTGAGAGATGTGTGAGTGAGAGAGAGTGTGAGTGAGAGATGTGTGAGTGAGAGATGTGTGAGTGAGTGAGAGAGAGAGTCAGAGAGAGAGAGAGCTTGAGTGAGAGAGAGAGAGAGTGTGAGTGAGAGATGTGTGTGAGTGAGAGAGAGAGTCAGAGAGAGAGAGATTGTGTGAGTGAGAGAGTGTGAGTGAGAGATGAGTGAGTGAGAGAGAGTCAGAGAGAGAAAGAGAGCGTGTGAGTGAGAGAGAGTGTGAGTGAGAGATGTGTGAGTGAGTGAGAGAGAGTCAGAGAGAGTGTGAGTGAGAGATGTGAGTGAGTGAGAGAGAGTCAGAGAGAGAAAGAGAGCGTGTGAGTGAGAGATGTGATTGAGTGAGAGAGTCAGAGAGAGAAAGAGAGCGTGTGAGTGAGAGAGAGAGAGTGTGAGTGAGAGATGTGTGAGTGAGTGAGAGAGAGTGTGTGTGAGTGAGATGTGTGAGTGAGTGAGAGAGAGAGTGTGAGTGAGAGATGTGTGAGTGAGTGAGAGAGAGAGTCAGAGAGAGGGAGAGTGTGAGTGAGAGAGAGTGTGTGAGTGAGAGATGAGTGAGTGAGAGAGTCAGAGAGAAAAAGAGAGCGTGTGAGTGAGAGAGAGAGAGAGTGTGAGTGAGAGATGTGTGAGTGAGTGAGAGTGTGTGTGAGTGAGTGAGAGAGAGAGTGTGTGAGTGAGTGAGAGAGAGAGTGTGTGAGTGAGAGATGTGTGAGTGAGTGAGAGAGAGTGTGTGTGAGTGAGAGATGTGTGAGTGAGTGAGAGAGAGAGTGTGAGTGAGAGATGTGTGAGTGAGTGAGAGAGAGAGTCAGAGAGAGGGAGAGTGTGAGTGAGAGAGAGTGTGTGAGTGAGAGATGAGTGAGTGAGAGAGTCAGAGAGAGAAAGAGAGCGTGTGAGTGAGAGAGAGAGAGTGTGAGTGAGAGATGTGTGAGTGAGTGAGAGTGTGTGTGAGTGAGTGAGAGAGAGAGTGTGTGAGTGAGAGATGTGTGAGTGAGTGAGAGAGAGAGTGTGTGAGTGAGAGATGTGTGAGTGAGTGAGTGAGAGAGTCAGAGAGAGAGAGAGTGTGAGTGAGAGATGTGTGAGTGAGGGAGTGAGAGAGAGACAGAGACAGAGTGAGTGTGTGTGTGTGTGAGAGAAAGCGAGAGAGTGAGAGTGTGTGTCAGTGAGTGAGAGAGTGTGTGTGAGTGAGAGATCTGTGAGTGAGTGAGAGAGACAGAGAGAGAGAGTGTGAGAGAGAGAGAGTGTGAGTGAGAGATGTGTGAGTGAGTGAGAGAGAGAGTCAGAGTAGAGAGTGTGAGTGAGAGATGTGTGAGTGAGTGAGTGAGAGAGAGACAGAGAGAGAGAGTGTGTGTGAGTGAGAGATGTGTGAGTGAGTGAGAGAGAGAGAGAGAGTGAGTGTGTGTGAGAGAGATCTGTGAGTGAGTGAGTGAGAGAGACAGAGAGAGAGACACAGAGAGAGAGAGTGTGTGTGAGTGAGAGATGTGTGTGAGTGAGAGAGAGTCAGAGAGAGAGTGTAAGTGAGAGATGTGTGAGTGAGTGAGAGAGAGAGTCAGAGAGAGTGTGAGTGAGAGAGAGAGTGTGAGTGAGAGATGTGTGAGTGAGAGAGAGTGCGTGAGTGAGAGAGAGATGTGTGAGTGAGTGAGGGAGAGAGAGACAGAGTGAGTGTGTGTGTGTGTGTGAGAGAGAGAGTGTGTGAGTGAGTGAGAGAGAGAGTGTGTGAGTGAGAGATGTGTGAGTGCATGAGAGAGAGAGAGAGTGTGTGAGTGAGTGAGAGAGAGAGTGTGTAAGTGAGAGATGTGTGAGTGAGTGAGAGAGAGTGTGAGTGAGTGAGAGAGAGAGTGTGTGAGTGAGAGATGTGTGAGTGAGTGTGAGAGAGAGTGAGTGAGAGATCTGTGAGTGAGTGAGAGAGACAGAGAGAGAGAGAGACACAGAGAGAGAGAGAGTGTGTGAGTGAGAGAGAGATGTGTGTGAGTGAGAGAGAGAGTCAGAGAGAGAGTGTGAGTGAGAGATGTGTGAGTGAGTGAGAGAGAGAGTCAGAGAGAGTGTGAGTGAGAGAGAGAGTGTGAGTGAGAGATGTGTGAGTGAGAGAGAGTGCGTGAGTGAGAGAGAGAGATGTGTGAGTGAGTGTGAGGGAGAGAGAGACAGAGTGAGTGTGTGTGTGTGTGTGTGTGAGAGAGAGTGTGTGAGTGAGTGAGAGAGAGAGTGTGTGAGTGAGAGATGTGTGAGTGCATGAGAGAGAGAGAGTGTGTGAGTGAGTGAGAGAGAGAGTGTGTAAGTGAGAGATGTGTGAGTGAGTGAGAGAGAGTGTGTGAGTGTGAGATGTGTGAGTGAGTGAGAGTGTGTGTGAGTGAGTGAGAGAGTGTGTGAGTGAGAGATGTGTGAGTGAGTGAGAGATGTGTGAGTGAGTGTGAGAGAGAGAGAGTGAGAGTGTGGGTGTGAGAGAGATCTGTGAGTGAGTGAGAGACAGAGAGAGAGAGAGAGTGAGTGAGAGATCTGTGAGTGAGTGAGAGAGAGAGTCAGAGAGAGACTGTGAGTGAGTGAGAGAGAGAGTCAGAGAGAGTGTGAGTGAGAGAGAGTGTGAGTGAGAGAGAGAGTGAGAGATGTGTGAGTGAGTGTGAGGGAGAGAGAGTCAGAGAGAGACAGAGTGAGTGTGTGTGTGTGTGAGAGAAAGCGAGAGAGTGAGAGTGTGTGTGAGTGAGTGAGAGAGTGTGTGTGAGTGAGAGATCTGTGAGTGAGTGAGAGAGACAGAGAGAGAGTGTGTGTGAGAGAGAGAGAGTGTGAGTGAGAGATGTGTGAGTGAGTGAGAGAGAGAGTCAGAGAGAGAGAGTGTGAGTGAGAGATGTGTGAGTGAGTGAGAGAGAGAGTCAGAGAGAGACTGTGAGTGAGTGAGTGAGAGAGAGAGTCAGAGAGAGTGTGAGTGAGAGAGAGTGTGAGTGAGAGATGTGTGAGTGAGAGAGAGTGCGTGAGTGAGAGAGAGAGTGAGAGATGTGTGAGTGAGTGTGAGGGAGAGAGAGTCAGAGAGAGACAGAGTGAGTGTGTGTGTGTGTGAGAGAAAGCGAGAGAGTGAGAGTGTGTGAGTGAGTGAGAGAGTGTGTGTGAGTGAGAGATCTGTGAGTGAGTGAGACAGAGAGAGAGTGTGTGTGAGAGAGAGAGAGTGTGAGTGAGAGATGTGTGAGTGAGTGAGAGAGAGAGTCAGAGAGAGAGAGTGTGAGTGAAAGATGTGTGAGTGAGTGAGTGAGAGAGAGACAGAGAGAGAGAGAGTGTGTGTGAGTGAGAGATGAGTGAGTGAGTGAGAGAGAGAGTCAGAGAGAGGGAGAGAGACAGAGAGAGAGAGTGTGTGAGTGAGAGATGTGTGAGTGAGAGAGAGTGTGTGTGAGTGAGAGATGTGTGAGTGAGTGAGAGAGAGAGTGTGAGTGAGAGATGTGTGAGTGAGTGAGAGAGAGAGTCAGAGAGAGGGAGAGTGTGAGTGAGAGAGAGTGTGTGAGTGAGAGATGAGTGAGTGAGAGAGTCAGAGAGAGAAAGAGAGCATGTGAGTGAGAGAGAGAGAGAGTGTGAGTGAGAGATGTGTGAGTGAGTGAGAGTGTGTGTGAGTGAGTGAGAGAGGAGAGTGTGTGAGTGAGAGATGTGGGAGTGAGTGAGAGAGAGAGTGTGTGTGAGAGATGTGTGAGTGAGTGAGTGAGAGAGTCAGAGAGAGAGAGAGTGTGTGAGAGATGTGTGAGTGAGTGAGTGAGAGAGAGACAGAGAATGAGTGAGTGTGTGTGTGTGTGTGAGAGAAAGCGAGAGAGTGAGAGTGTGTGTCAGTGAGTGAGAGAGTGTGTGTGAGTGAGAGAGAGTGTGAGTGAGAGATGTGTGAGTGAGTGAGAGAGAGTCAGAGAGTGTGTGAGAGATGTGAGTGAGTGAGAGAGTCAGAGTGTGAGTGAGAGATGTGAGTGAGTGAGAGAGAGTCAGAGAGAGAAAGAGAGCGTGTGTGAGAGATGTGTGTGAGTGAGAGATGTGTGAGTGAGTGAGAGAGAGTCAGAGAGTGTGTGAGAGATGTGAGTGAGTGAGAGAGTCAGAGTGTGAGTGAGAGATGTGAGTGAGTGAGAGAGAGTCAGAGAGAGAAAGAGAGCGTGTGTGAGAGATGTGTGTGAGTGAGAGATGTGTGAGTGAGTGAGAGAGAGAGTCAGAGAGAGAGAGAGTGTGTGTGTGAGTGAGAGATGTGTGAGTGAGAGAGAGAGAGTGTGAGAGAGAGAGAGTGTGAGTGAGAGATGTGTGAGTGAGTGAGAGAGAGAGTCAGAGAGAGAGAGAGCGTGAGTGAGAGAGAGAGAGAGTGTGAGTGACAGATGTGTGTGAGTGAGAGAGAGAGTCAGAGAGAGAGAGATTGTGTGAGTGAGAGAGTGTGAGTGAGAGATGAGTGAGTGAGAGAGAGTCAGAGAGAGAAAGAGAGCGTGTGAGTGAGAGAGAGTGTGAGTGAGAGATGTGTGAGTGAGTGAGAGAGAGTCAGAGAGTGTGTGAGAGATGTGAGTGAGTGAGAGAGTCAGAGTGTGAGTGAGAGATGTGAGTGAGTGAGAGAGAGTCAGAGAGAAAGAGAGCGTGTGTGAGAGATGTGAGTGAGTGAGAGAGAGTCAGAGAGAGAAAGAGAGCGTGTGAGTGAGAGATGTGATTGAGTGAGAGAGTCAGAGAGAGAAAGAGAGCGTGTGAGTGAGAGAGAGAGAGTGTGAGTGAGAGATGTGTGAGTGAGTGAGAGAGAGTGTGTGTGAGTGAGATGTGTGAGTGAGTGAGAGAGAGAGTGTGAGTGAGAGATGTGTGAGTGAGTGAGAGAGAGAGTCAGAGAGAGGGAGAGTGTGAGTGAGAGAGAGTGTGTGAGTGAGAGATGAGTGAGTGAGAGAGTCAGAGAGAGAAAGAGAGCGTGTGAGTGAGAGAGAGAGAGAGTGTGAGTGAGAGATGTGTGAGTGAGTGAGAGTGTGTGTGAGTGAGTGAGAGAGAGAGTGTGTGAGTGAGAGATGTGTGAGTGAGTGAGAGAGAGAGTGTGTGAGTGAGAGATGTGTGAGTGAGTGAGTGAGAGAGTCAGAGAGAGAGAGAGTGTGAGTGAGAGATGTGTGAGTGAGTGAGTGAGAGAGAGACAGAGACAGAGTGAGTGTGTGTGTGTGTGAGAGAAAGCGAGAGAGTGAGAGTGTGTGTCAGTGAGTGAGAGAGTGTGTGTGAGTGAGAGATCTGTGAGTGAGTGAGAGAGACAGAGAGAGAGAGTGTGAGAGAGAGAGAGTGTGAGTGAGAGATGTGTGAGTGAGTGAGAGAGAGAGTCAGAGTAGAGAGTGTGAGTGAGAGATGTGTGAGTGAGTGAGTGAGAGAGAGACAGAGAGAGAGAGTGTGTGTGAGTGAGAGATGTGTGAGTGAGTGAGAGAGAGAGAGAGTGAGTGTGTGTGAGAGAGATCTGTGAGTGAGTGAGTGAGAGAGACAGAGAGAGAGACACAGAGAGAGAGAGTGTGTGAGTGAGAGATGTGTGTGAGTGAGAGAGAGAGTCAGAGAGAGAGTGTGAGTGAGAGATGTGTGAGTGAGTGAGTGAGAGAGTCAGAGAGAGAAAGAGAGCGTGTGAGTGGGAGATGTGTGAGTGAGTGAGAGAGAGTCAGAGAGAGTGTGTGAGAGATGTGAGTGAGAGAGTCAGAGAGAGAAAGAGAGCGTGTGAGTGAGAGATGTGTGAGTGAGTGAGAGAGAGAGTCAGAGAGAGAGAGAGTGTGTGAGTGAGAGATGTGTGAGTGAGAGAGAGATGTGTGAGTGAGTGAGAGAGAGTCACAGAGAGAGAGAGTGTGTGAGTGAGAGAGAGAGTGTGAGTGAGAGAGTCAGAGAGAGAAAGAGAGCGTGTGAGTGAGAGAGAGTGTGAGTGAGAGATGTGTGAGTGAGTGAGAGAGAGTCAGAGAGTGTGTGAGAGATGTGAGTGAGTGAGAGAGTCAGAGTGTGAGTGAGAGATGTGAGTGAGTGAGAGAGAGTCAGAGAGAAAGAGAGCATGTGTGAGAGATGTGAGTGAGTGAGAGATGTGTGAGTGAGTGAGAGAGAGAGTCAGAGAGAGAGAGAGAGTGTGTGTGAGTGAGAGATGTGTGAGTGAGAGAGAGTGTGAGTGAGAGATGTGTGAGTGAGAGATGTGTGAGTGAGTGAGAGAGAGAGTCAGAGAGAGAGAGAGCTTGAGTGAGAGAGAGAGAGAGTGTGAGTGAGAGATGTGTGTGAGTGAGAGAGAGAGTCAGAGAGAGAGAGATTGTGTGAGTGAGAGAGTGTGAGTGAGAGATGAGTGAGTGAGAGAGAGTCAGAGAGAGAAAGAGAGCGTGTGAGTGAGAGAGAGTGTGAGTGAGAGATGTGTGAGTGAGTGAGAGAGAGTCAGAGAGAGTGTGAGTGAGAGATGTGAGTGAGTGAGAGAGAGTCAGAGAGAGAAAGAGAGCGTGTGAGTGAGAGATGTGATTGAGTGAGAGAGTCAGAGAGAGAAAGAGAGCGTGTGAGTGAGAGAGAGAGAGTGTGAGTGAGAGATGTGTGAGTGAGTGAGAGAGAGTGTGTGTGAGTGAGATGTGTGAGTGAGTGAGAGAGAGAGTGTGAGTGAGAGATGTGTGAGTGAGTGAGAGAGAGAGTCAGAGAGAGGGAGAGTGTGAGTGAGAGAGAGTGTGTGAGTGAGAGATGAGTGAGTGAGAGAGTCAGAGAGAAAAAGAGAGCGTGTGAGTGAGAGAGAGAGAGAGTGTGAGTGAGAGATGTGTGAGTGAGTGAGAGTGTGTGTGAGTGAGTGAGAGAGAGAGTGTGTGAGTGAGTGAGAGAGAGAGTGTGTGAGTGAGAGATGTGTGAGTGAGTGAGAGAGAGTGTGTGTGAGTGAGAGATGTGTGAGTGAGTGAGAGAGAGAGTGTGAGTGAGAGATGTGTGAGTGAGTGAGAGAGAGAGTCAGAGAGAGGGAGAGTGTGAGTGAGAGAGAGTGTGTGAGTGAGAGATGAGTGAGTGAGAGAGTCAGAGAGAGAAAGAGAGCGTGTGAGTGAGAGAGAGAGAGTGTGAGTGAGAGATGTGTGAGTGAGTGAGAGTGTGTGTGAGTGAGTGAGAGAGAGAGTGTGTGAGTGAGAGATGTGTGAGTGAGTGAGAGAGAGAGTGTGTGAGTGAGAGATGTGTGAGTGAGTGAGTGAGAGAGTCAGAGAGAGAGAGAGTGTGAGTGAGAGATGTGTGAGTGAGGGAGTGAGAGAGAGACAGAGACAGAGTGAGTGTGTGTGTGTGTGAGAGAAAGCGAGAGAGTGAGAGTGTGTGTCAGTGAGTGAGAGAGTGTGTGTGAGTGAGAGATCTGTGAGTGAGTGAGAGAGACAGAGAGAGAGAGTGTGAGAGAGAGAGAGTGTGAGTGAGAGATGTGTGAGTGAGTGAGAGAGAGAGTCAGAGTAGAGAGTGTGAGTGAGAGATGTGTGAGTGAGTGAGTGAGAGAGAGACAGAGAGAGAGAGTGTGTGTGAGTGAGAGATGTGTGAGTGAGTGAGAGAGAGAGAGAGAGTGAGTGTGTGTGAGAGAGATCTGTGAGTGAGTGAGTGAGAGAGACAGAGAGAGAGACACAGAGAGAGAGAGTGTGTGTGAGTGAGAGATGTGTGTGAGTGAGAGAGAGTCAGAGAGAGAGTGTAAGTGAGAGATGTGTGAGTGAGAGAGAGTGCGTGAGTGAGTGAGAGATGTGTGAGTGAGTGAGAGAGAGAGTCAGAGAGAGAGAGAGTGTGTGAGTGAGAGATGTGTGAGTGAGAGAGAGATGTGTGAGTGAGTGAGAGAGAGTCACAGAGAGAGAGAGTGTGTGAGTGAGAGAGAGAGTGTGAGTGAGAGAGTCAGAGAGAGAAAGAGAGCGTGTGAGTGAGAGAGAGTGTGAGTGAGAGATGTGTGAGTGAGTGAGAGAGAGTCAGAGAGTGTGTGAGAGATGTGAGTGAGTGAGAGAGTCAGAGTGTGAGTGAGAGATGTGAGTGAGTGAGAGAGAGTCAGAGAGAAAGAGAGCGTGTGTGAGAGATGTGAGTGAGTGAGAGATGTGTGAGTGAGTGAGAGAGAGAGTCAGAGAGAGAGAGAGAGTGTGTGTGAGTGAGAGATGTGTGAGTGAGAGAGAGTGTGAGTGAGAGATGTGTGAGTGAGAGATGTGTGAGTGAGTGAGAGAGAGAGTCAGAGAGAGAGAGAGCTTGAGTGAGAGAGAGAGAGAGTGTGAGTGAGAGATGTGTGTGAGTGAGAGAGAGAGTCAGAGAGAGAGAGATTGTGTGAGTGAGAGAGTGTGAGTGAGAGATGAGTGAGTGAGAGAGAGTCAGAGAGAGAAAGAGAGCGTGTGAGTGAGAGAGAGTGTGAGTGAGAGATGTGTGAGTGAGTGAGAGAGAGTCAGAGAGAGTGTGAGTGAGAGATGTGAGTGAGTGAGAGAGAGTCAGAGAGAGAAAGAGAGCGTGTGAGTGAGAGATGTGATTGAGTGAGAGAGTCAGAGAGAGAAAGAGAGCGTGTGAGTGAGAGAGAGAGAGTGTGAGTGAGAGATGTGTGAGTGAGTGAGAGAGAGTGTGTGTGAGTGAGATGTGTGAGTGAGTGAGAGAGAGAGTGTGAGTGAGAGATGTGTGAGTGAGTGAGAGAGAGAGTCAGAGAGAGGGAGAGTGTGAGTGAGAGAGAGTGTGTGAGTGAGAGATGAGTGAGTGAGAGAGTCAGAGAGAAAAAGAGAGCGTGTGAGTGAGAGAGAGAGAGAGTGTGAGTGAGAGATGTGTGAGTGAGTGAGAGTGTGTGTGAGTGAGTGAGAGAGAGAGTGTGTGAGTGAGTGAGAGAGAGAGTGTGTGAGTGAGAGATGTGTGAGTGAGTGAGAGAGAGTGTGTGTGAGTGAGAGATGTGTGAGTGAGTGAGAGAGAGAGTGTGAGTGAGAGATGTGTGAGTGAGTGAGAGAGAGAGTCAGAGAGAGGGAGAGTGTGAGTGAGAGAGAGTGTGTGAGTGAGAGATGAGTGAGTGAGAGAGTCAGAGAGAGAAAGAGAGCGTGTGAGTGAGAGAGAGAGAGTGTGAGTGAGAGATGTGTGAGTGAGTGAGAGTGTGTGTGAGTGAGTGAGAGAGAGAGTGTGTGAGTGAGAGATGTGTGAGTGAGTGAGAGAGAGAGTGTGTGAGTGAGAGATGTGTGAGTGAGTGAGTGAGAGAGTCAGAGAGAGAGAGAGTGTGAGTGAGAGATGTGTGAGTGAGGGAGTGAGAGAGAGACAGAGACAGAGTGAGTGTGTGTGTGTGTGAGAGAAAGCGAGAGAGTGAGAGTGTGTGTCAGTGAGTGAGAGAGTGTGTGTGAGTGAGAGATCTGTGAGTGAGTGAGAGAGACAGAGAGAGAGAGTGTGAGAGAGAGAGAGTGTGAGTGAGAGATGTGTGAGTGAGTGAGAGAGAGAGTCAGAGTAGAGAGTGTGAGTGAGAGATGTGTGAGTGAGTGAGTGAGAGAGAGACAGAGAGAGAGAGTGTGTGTGAGTGAGAGATGTGTGAGTGAGTGAGAGAGAGAGAGAGAGTGAGTGTGTGTGAGAGAGATCTGTGAGTGAGTGAGTGAGAGAGACAGAGAGAGAGACACAGAGAGAGAGAGTGTGTGTGAGTGAGAGATGTGTGTGAGTGAGAGAGAGTCAGAGAGAGAGTGTAAGTGAGAGATGTGTGAGTGAGTGAGAGAGAGAGTCAGAGAGAGTGTGAGTGAGAGAGAGAGTGTGAGTGAGAGATGTGTGAGTGAGAGAGAGTGCGTGAGTGAGAGAGAGATGTGTGAGTGAGTGAGGGAGAGAGAGACAGAGTGAGTGTGTGTGTGTGTGTGAGAGAGAGAGTGTGTGAGTGAGTGAGAGAGAGAGTGTGTGAGTGAGAGATGTGTGAGTGCATGAGAGAGAGAGAGAGTGTGTGAGTGAGTGAGAGAGAGAGTGTGTAAGTGAGAGATGTGTGAGTGAGTGAGAGAGAGTGTGAGTGAGTGAGAGAGAGAGTGTGTGAGTGAGAGATGTGTGAGTGAGTGTGAGAGAGAGTGAGTGAGAGATCTGTGAGTGAGTGAGAGAGACAGAGAGAGAGAGAGACACAGAGAGAGAGAGAGAGTGTGTGAGTGAGAGAGAGATGTGTGTGAGTGAGAGAGAGAGTCAGAGAGAGAGTGTGAGTGAGAGATGTGTGAGTGAGTGAGAGAGAGAGTCAGAGAGAGTGTGAGTGAGAGAGAGAGTGTGAGTGAGAGATGTGTGAGTGAGAGAGAGTGCGTGAGTGAGAGAGAGAGATGTGTGAGTGAGTGTGAGGGAGAGAGAGACAGAGTGAGTGTGTGTGTGTGTGTGTGTGAGAGAGAGTGTGTGAGTGAGTGAGAGAGAGAGTGTGTGAGTGAGAGATGTGTGAGTGCATGAGAGAGAGAGAGTGTGTGAGTGAGTGAGAGAGAGAGTGTGTAAGTGAGAGATGTGTGAGTGAGTGAGAGAGAGTGTGTGAGTGTGAGATGTGTGAGTGAGTGAGAGTGTGTGTGAGTGAGTGAGAGAGTGTGTGAGTGAGAGATGTGTGAGTGAGTGAGAGATGTGTGAGTGAGTGTGAGAGAGAGAGAGTGAGAGTGTGGGTGTGAGAGAGATCTGTGAGTGAGTGAGAGACAGAGAGAGAGAGAGAGTGAGTGAGAGATCTGTGAGTGAGTGAGAGAGAGAGTCAGAGAGAGACTGTGAGTGAGTGAGAGAGAGAGTCAGAGAGAGTGTGAGTGAGAGAGAGTGTGAGTGAGAGAGAGAGTGAGAGATGTGTGAGTGAGTGTGAGGGAGAGAGAGTCAGAGAGAGACAGAGTGAGTGTGTGTGTGTGTGAGAGAAAGCGAGAGAGTGAGAGTGTGTGTGAGTGAGTGAGAGAGTGTGTGTGAGTGAGAGATCTGTGAGTGAGTGAGAGAGACAGAGAGAGAGTGTGTGTGAGAGAGAGAGAGTGTGAGTGAGAGATGTGTGAGTGAGTGAGAGAGAGAGTCAGAGAGAGAGAGTGTGAGTGAGAGATGTGTGAGTGAGTGAGAGAGAGAGTCAGAGAGAGACTGTGAGTGAGTGAGTGAGAGAGAGAGTCAGAGAGTGTGAGTGAGAGAGAGTGTGAGTGAGAGATGTGTGAGTGAGAGAGAGTGCGTGAGTGAGAGAGAGAGTGAGAGATGTGTGAGTGAGTGTGAGGGAGAGAGAGTCAGAGAGAGACAGAGTGAGTGTGTGTGTGTGTGAGAGAAAGCGAGAGAGTGAGAGTGTGTGAGTGAGTGAGAGAGTGTGTGTGAGTGAGAGATCTGTGAGTGAGTGAGACAGAGAGAGAGTGTGTGTGAGAGAGAGAGAGTGTGAGTGAGAGATGTGTGAGTGAGTGAGAGAGAGAGTCAGAGAGAGAGAGTGTGAGTGAAAGATGTGTGAGTGAGTGAGTGAGAGAGAGACAGAGAGAGAGAGAGTGTGTGTGAGTGAGAGATGAGTGAGTGAGTGAGAGAGAGAGTCAGAGAGAGGGAGAGAGACAGAGAGAGAGAGTGTGTGAGTGAGAGATGTGTGAGTGAGAGAGAGTGTGTGTGAGTGAGAGATGTGTGAGTGAGTGAGAGAGAGAGTGTGAGTGAGAGATGTGTGAGTGAGTGAGAGAGAGAGTCAGAGAGAGGGAGAGTGTGAGTGAGAGAGAGTGTGTGAGTGAGAGATGAGTGAGTGAGAGAGTCAGAGAGAGAAAGAGAGCATGTGAGTGAGAGAGAGAGAGAGTGTGAGTGAGAGATGTGTGAGTGAGTGAGAGTGTGTGTGAGTGAGTGAGAGAGAGAGTGTGTGAGTGAGAGATGTGGGAGTGAGTGAGAGAGAGAGTGTGTGTGAGAGATGTGTGAGTGAGTGAGTGAGAGAGTCAGAGAGAGAGAGAGTGTGTGAGAGATGTGTGAGTGAGTGAGTGAGAGAGAGACAGAGAATGAGTGAGTGTGTGTGTGTGTGTGAGAGAAAGCGAGAGAGTGAGAGTGTGTGTCAGTGAGTGAGAGAGTGTGTGTGAGTGAGAGATCTGTGAGTGAGTGAGAGAGACAGAGAGAGAGTGTGAGAGAGAGAGAGTGTGAGTGAGAGATGTGTGAGTGAGTGAGTGAGAGAGAGACAGAGAGAGAGAGTGTGTGTGAGTGAGAGATGTGTGAGTGAGTGAGAGAGAGAGAGAGTGAGTGTGTGTGAGAGAGATCTGTGAGTGAGTGAGAGAGACAGAGAGAGAGACACAGAGAGAGAGAGAGTGTGTGAGTGAGAGATGTGTGTGAGTGAGAGAGAGAGTCAGAGAGAGAGTGTGAGTGAGAGATGTGTGAGTGAGTGAGTGAGAGAGTCAGAGAGAGAAAGCGTGTGAGTGAGATATGTGTGAGTGAGTGAGAGTCAGAGAGAGTGTGTGAGAGATGTGAGTGAGAGAGTCAGAGAGAGAAAGAGAGCGTGTGAGTGAGAGATGTGTGAGTGAGTGAGAGAGAGAGTCAGAGAGAGAGAGAGTGTGTGAGTGAGAGATGTGTGAGTGAGAGAGAGATGTGTGAGTGAGTGAGAGAGAGTCACAGAGAGAGAGAGTGTGTGAGTGAGAGAGAGAGTGTGAGTGAGAGAGTCAGAGAGAGAAAGAGAGCGTGTGAGTGAGAGAGAGTGTGAGTGAGAGATGTGTGAGTGAGTGAGAGAGAGTCAGAGAGAGTGTGTGAGAGATGTGAGTGAGTGAGAGAGTCAGAGTGTGAGTGAGAGATGTGAGTGAGTGAGAGAGAGTCAGAGAGAGAAAGGGAGCGTGTGTGAGAGATGTGAGTGAGTGAGAGATGTGTGAGTGAGTGAGAGAGAGTCAGAGAGAGAGAGAGAGTGTGTGTGAGTGAGAGATGTGTGAGTGAGAGAGAGAGTGTGAGTGAGAGATGTGTGAGTGAGAGATGTGTGAGTGAGTGAGAGAGAGAGTCAGAGAGAGAGAGAGCGTGAGTGAGAGAGAGAGAGTGTGAGTGAGAGATGTGTGTGAGTGAGAGAGAGAGTCAGAGAGAGAGAGATTGTGTGAGTGAGAGAGTGTGAGTGAGAGATGTGTGAGTGAGTGAGAGTGTGTGTGAGTGAGTGAGAGAGAGAGTGTGTGAGTGAGAGATGTGGGAGTGAGTGAGAGAGAGAGTGTGTGTGAGAGATGTGTGAGTGAGTGAGTGAGAGAGTCAGAGAGAGAGAGAGTGTGTGAGAGATGTGTGAGTGAGTGAGTGAGAGAGAGACAGAGAATGAGTGAGTGTGTGTGTGTGTGTGAGAGAAAGTGAGAGAGTGAGAGTGTGTGTCAGTGAGTGAGAGAGTGTGTGTGAGTGAGAGATCTGTGAGTGAGTGAGAGAGACAGAGAGAGAGAGTGTGAGAGAGAGAGAGAGTGTGAGTGAGAGATGTGTGAGTGAGTGAGAGAGAGAGTCAGAGTAGAGAGTGTGAGTGACAGATGTGTGAGTGAGTGAGTGAGAGAGAGACAGAGAGAGAGAGAGTGTGTGTGAGTGAGAGATGTGTGAGTGAGAGAGAGTGTGAGTGAGAGATGTGTGAGTGAGAGATGTGTGAGTGAGTGAGAGAGAGAGTCAGAGAGAGAGAGAGCTTGAGTGAGAGAGAGAGAGAGTGTGAGTGAGAGATGTGTGTGAGTGAGAGAGAGAGTCAGAGAGAGAGAGATTGTGTGAGTGAGAGAGTGTGAGTGAGAGATGAGTGAGTGAGAGAGAGTCAGAGAGAGAAAGAGAGCGTGTGAGTGAGAGAGAGTGTGAGTGAGAGATGTGTGAGTGAGTGAGAGAGAGTCAGAGAGAGTGTGAGTGAGAGATGTGAGTGAGTGAGAGAGAGTCAGAGAGAGAAAGAGAGCGTGTGAGTGAGAGATGTGATTGAGTGAGAGAGTCAGAGAGAGAAAGAGAGCGTGTGAGTGAGAGAGAGAGAGTGTGAGTGAGAGATGTGTGAGTGAGTGAGAGAGAGTGTGTGTGAGTGAGATGTGTGAGTGAGTGAGAGAGAGAGTGTGAGTGAGAGATGTGTGAGTGAGTGAGAGAGAGAGTCAGAGAGAGGGAGAGTGTGAGTGAGAGAGAGTGTGTGAGTGAGAGATGAGTGAGTGAGAGAGTCAGAGAGAAAAAGAGAGCGTGTGAGTGAGAGAGAGAGAGAGTGTGAGTGAGAGATGTGTGAGTGAGTGAGAGTGTGTGTGAGTGAGTGAGAGAGAGAGTGTGTGAGTGAGTGAGAGAGAGAGTGTGTGAGTGAGAGATGTGTGAGTGAGTGAGAGAGAGTGTGTGTGAGTGAGAGATGTGTGAGTGAGTGAGAGAGAGAGTGTGAGTGAGAGATGTGTGAGTGAGTGAGAGAGAGAGTCAGAGAGAGGGAGAGTGTGAGTGAGAGAGAGTGTGTGAGTGAGAGATGAGTGAGTGAGAGAGTCAGAGAGAGAAAGAGAGCGTGTGAGTGAGAGAGAGAGAGTGTGAGTGAGAGATGTGTGAGTGAGTGAGAGTGTGTGTGAGTGAGTGAGAGAGAGAGTGTGTGAGTGAGAGATGTGTGAGTGAGTGAGAGAGAGAGTGTGTGAGTGAGAGATGTGTGAGTGAGTGAGTGAGAGAGTCAGAGAGAGAGAGAGTGTGAGTGAGAGATGTGTGAGTGAGGGAGTGAGAGAGAGACAGAGACAGAGTGAGTGTGTGTGTGTGTGAGAGAAAGCGAGAGAGTGAGAGTGTGTGTCAGTGAGTGAGAGAGTGTGTGTGAGTGAGAGATCTGTGAGTGAGTGAGAGAGACAGAGAGAGAGAGTGTGAGAGAGAGAGAGTGTGAGTGAGAGATGTGTGAGTGAGTGAGAGAGAGAGTCAGAGTAGAGAGTGTGAGTGAGAGATGTGTGAGTGAGTGAGTGAGAGAGAGACAGAGAGAGAGAGTGTGTGTGAGTGAGAGATGTGTGAGTGAGTGAGAGAGAGAGAGAGAGTGAGTGTGTGTGAGAGAGATCTGTGAGTGAGTGAGTGAGAGAGACAGAGAGAGAGACACAGAGAGAGAGAGTGTGTGTGAGTGAGAGATGTGTGTGAGTGAGAGAGAGTCAGAGAGAGAGTGTAAGTGAGAGATGTGTGAGTGAGTGAGAGAGAGAGTCAGAGAGAGTGTGAGTGAGAGAGAGAGTGTGAGTGAGAGATGTGTGAGTGAGAGAGAGTGCGTGAGTGAGAGAGAGATGTGTGAGTGAGTGAGGGAGAGAGAGACAGAGTGAGTGTGTGTGTGTGTGTGAGAGAGAGAGTGTGTGAGTGAGTGAGAGAGAGAGTGTGTGAGTGAGAGATGTGTGAGTGCATGAGAGAGAGAGAGAGTGTGTGAGTGAGTGAGAGAGAGAGTGTGTAAGTGAGAGATGTGTGAGTGAGTGAGAGAGAGTGTGAGTGAGTGAGAGAGAGAGTGTGTGAGTGAGAGATGTGTGAGTGAGTGTGAGAGAGAGTGAGTGAGAGATCTGTGAGTGAGTGAGAGAGACAGAGAGAGAGAGAGACACAGAGAGAGAGAGAGAGTGTGTGAGTGAGAGAGAGATGTGTGTGAGTGAGAGAGAGAGTCAGAGAGAGAGTGTGAGTGAGAGATGTGTGAGTGAGTGAGAGAGAGAGTCAGAGAGAGTGTGAGTGAGAGAGAGAGTGTGAGTGAGAGATGTGTGAGTGAGAGAGAGTGCGTGAGTGAGAGAGAGAGATGTGTGAGTGAGTGTGAGGGAGAGAGAGACAGAGTGAGTGTGTGTGTGTGTGTGTGTGAGAGAGAGTGTGTGAGTGAGTGAGAGAGAGAGTGTGTGAGTGAGAGATGTGTGAGTGCATGAGAGAGAGAGAGTGTGTGAGTGAGTGAGAGAGAGAGTGTGTAAGTGAGAGATGTGTGAGTGAGTGAGAGAGAGTGTGTGAGTGTGAGATGTGTGAGTGAGTGAGAGTGTGTGTGAGTGAGTGAGAGAGTGTGTGAGTGAGAGATGTGTGAGTGAGTGAGAGATGTGTGAGTGAGTGTGAGAGAGAGAGAGTGAGAGTGTGGGTGTGAGAGAGATCTGTGAGTGAGTGAGAGACAGAGAGAGAGAGAGAGTGAGTGAGAGATCTGTGAGTGAGTGAGAGAGAGAGTCAGAGAGAGACTGTGAGTGAGTGAGAGAGAGAGTCAGAGAGAGTGTGAGTGAGAGAGAGTGTGAGTGAGAGAGAGAGTGAGAGATGTGTGAGTGAGTGTGAGGGAGAGAGAGTCAGAGAGAGACAGAGTGAGTGTGTGTGTGTGTGAGAGAAAGCGAGAGAGTGAGAGTGTGTGTGAGTGAGTGAGAGAGTGTGTGTGAGTGAGAGATCTGTGAGTGAGTGAGAGAGACAGAGAGAGAGTGTGTGTGAGAGAGAGAGAGTGTGAGTGAGAGATGTGTGAGTGAGTGAGAGAGAGAGTCAGAGAGAGAGAGTGTGAGTGAGAGATGTGTGAGTGAGTGAGAGAGAGAGTCAGAGAGAGACTGTGAGTGAGTGAGTGAGAGAGAGAGTCAGAGAGAGTGTGAGTGAGAGAGAGTGTGAGTGAGAGATGTGTGAGTGAGAGAGAGTGCGTGAGTGAGAGAGAGAGTGAGAGATGTGTGAGTGAGTGTGAGGGAGAGAGAGTCAGAGAGAGACAGAGTGAGTGTGTGTGTGTGAGAGAGAAAGCGAGAGAGTGAGAGTGTGTGAGTGAGTGAGAGAGTGTGTGTGAGTGAGAGATCTGTGAGTGAGTGAGACAGAGAGAGAGTGTGTGTGAGAGAGAGAGAGTGTGAGTGAGAGATGTGTGAGTGAGTGAGAGAGAGAGTCAGAGAGAGAGAGTGTGAGTGAAAGATGTGTGAGTGAGTGAGTGAGAGAGAGACAGAGAGAGAGAGAGTGTGTGTGAGTGAGAGATGAGTGAGTGAGTGAGAGAGAGAGTCAGAGAGAGGGAGAGAGACAGAGAGAGAGAGTGTGTGAGTGAGAGATGTGTGAGTGAGAGAGAGTGTGTGTGAGTGAGAGATGTGTGAGTGAGTGAGAGAGAGAGTGTGAGTGAGAGATGTGTGAGTGAGTGAGAGAGAGAGTCAGAGAGAGGGAGAGTGTGAGTGAGAGAGAGTGTGTGAGTGAGAGATGAGTGAGTGAGAGAGTCAGAGAGAGAGAGAGTGTGTGAGTGAGAGATGTGTGAGTGAGAGAGAGATGTGTGAGTGAGTGAGAGAGAGTCACAGAGAGAGAGAGTGTGTGAGTGAGAGAGAGAGTGTGAGTGAGAGAGTCAGAGAGAGAAAGAGAGCGTGTGAGTGAGAGAGAGTGTGAGTGAGAGATGTGTGAGTGAGTGAGAGAGAGTCAGAGAGAGTGTGTGAGAGATGTGAGTGAGTGAGAGAGTCAGAGTGTGAGTGAGAGATGTGAGTGAGTGAGAGAGAGTCAGAGAGAGAAAGGGAGCGTGTGTGAGAGATGTGAGTGAGTGAGAGATGTGTGAGTGAGTGAGAGAGAGTCAGAGAGAGAGAGAGAGTGTGTGTGAGTGAGAGATGTGTGAGTGAGAGAGAGAGTGTGAGTGAGAGATGTGTGAGTGAGAGATGTGTGAGTGAGTGAGAGAGAGAGTCAGAGAGAGAGAGAGCGTGAGTGAGAGAGAGAGAGTGTGAGTGAGAGATGTGTGTGAGTGAGAGAGAGAGTCAGAGAGAGAGAGATTGTGTGAGTGAGAGAGTGTGAGTGAGAGATGTGTGAGTGAGTGAGAGTGTGTGTGAGTGAGTGAGAGAGAGAGTGTGTGAGTGAGAGATGTGGGAGTGAGTGAGAGAGAGAGTGTGTGTGAGAGATGTGTGAGTGAGTGAGTGAGAGAGTCAGAGAGAGAGAGAGTGTGTGAGAGATGTGTGAGTGAGTGAGTGAGAGAGAGACAGAGAATGAGTGAGTGTGTGTGTGTGTGTGAGAGAAAGTGAGAGAGTGAGAGTGTGTGTCAGTGAGTGAGAGAGTGTGTGTGAGTGAGAGATCTGTGAGTGAGTGAGAGAGACAGAGAGAGAGAGTGTGAGAGAGAGAGAGAGTGTGAGTGAGAGATGTGTGAGTGAGTGAGAGAGAGAGTCAGAGTAGAGAGTGTGAGTGAGAGATGTGTGAGTGAGTGAGTGAGAGAGAGACAGAGAGAGAGAGTGTGTGTGAGTGAGAGATGTGTGAGTGAGAGAGAGTGTGAGTGAGAGATGTGTGAGTGAGAGATGTGTGAGTGAGTGAGAGAGAGAGTCAGAGAGAGAGAGCTTGAGTGAGAGAGAGAGAGAGTGTGAGTGAGAGATGTGTGTGAGTGAGAGAGAGAGTCAGAGAGAGAGAGATTGTGTGAGTGAGAGAGTGTGAGTGAGAGATGAGTGAGTGAGAGAGAGTCAGAGAGAGAAAGAGAGCGTGTGAGTGAGAGAGAGTGTGAGTGAGAGATGTGTGAGTGAGTGAGAGAGAGTCAGAGAGAGTGTGAGTGAGAGATGTGAGTGAGTGAGAGAGAGTCAGAGAGAGAAAGAGAGCGTGTGAGTGAGAGATGTGATTGAGTGAGAGAGTCAGAGAGAGAAAGAGAGCGTGTGAGTGAGAGAGAGAGAGTGTGAGTGAGAGATGTGTGAGTGAGTGAGAGAGAGTGTGTGTGAGTGAGATGTGTGAGTGAGTGAGAGAGAGAGTGTGAGTGAGAGATGTGTGAGTGAGTGAGAGAGAGAGTCAGAGAGAGGGAGAGTGTGAGTGAGAGAGAGTGTGTGAGTGAGAGATGAGTGAGTGAGAGAGTCAGAGAGAAAAAGAGAGCGTGTGAGTGAGAGAGAGAGAGAGTGTGAGTGAGAGATGTGTGAGTGAGTGAGAGTGTGTGTGAGTGAGTGAGAGAGAGAGTGTGTGAGTGAGTGAGAGAGAGAGTGTGTGAGTGAGAGATGTGTGAGTGAGTGAGAGAGAGTGTGTGTGAGTGAGAGATGTGTGAGTGAGTGAGAGAGAGAGTGTGAGTGAGAGATGTGTGAGTGAGTGAGAGAGAGAGTCAGAGAGAGGGAGAGTGTGAGTGAGAGAGAGTGTGTGAGTGAGAGATGAGTGAGTGAGAGAGTCAGAGAGAGAAAGAGAGCGTGTGAGTGAGAGAGAGAGAGTGTGAGTGAGAGATGTGTGAGTGAGTGAGAGTGTGTGTGAGTGAGTGAGAGAGAGAGTGTGTGAGTGAGAGATGTGTGAGTGAGTGAGAGAGAGAGTGTGTGAGTGAGAGATGTGTGAGTGAGTGAGTGAGAGAGTCAGAGAGAGAGAGAGTGTGAGTGAGAGATGTGTGAGTGAGGGAGTGAGAGAGAGACAGAGACAGAGTGAGTGTGTGTGTGTGTGAGAGAAAGCGAGAGAGTGAGAGTGTGTGTCAGTGAGTGAGAGAGTGTGTGTGAGTGAGAGATCTGTGAGTGAGTGAGAGAGACAGAGAGAGAGAGTGTGAGAGAGAGAGAGTGTGAGTGAGAGATGTGTGAGTGAGTGAGAGAGAGAGTCAGAGTAGAGAGTGTGAGTGAGAGATGTGTGAGTGAGTGAGTGAGAGAGAGACAGAGAGAGAGAGTGTGTGTGAGTGAGAGATGTGTGAGTGAGTGAGAGAGAGAGAGAGAGTGAGTGTGTGTGAGAGAGATCTGTGAGTGAGTGAGTGAGAGAGACAGAGAGAGAGACACAGAGAGAGAGAGTGTGTGTGAGTGAGAGATGTGTGTGAGTGAGAGAGAGTCAGAGAGAGAGTGTAAGTGAGAGATGTGTGAGTGAGTGAGAGAGAGAGTCAGAGAGAGTGTGAGTGAGAGAGAGAGTGTGAGTGAGAGATGTGTGAGTGAGAGAGAGTGCGTGAGTGAGAGAGAGATGTGTGAGTGAGTGAGGGAGAGAGAGACAGAGTGAGTGTGTGTGTGTGTGTGAGAGAGAGAGTGTGTGAGTGAGTGAGAGAGAGAGTGTGTGAGTGAGAGATGTGTGAGTGCATGAGAGAGAGAGAGAGTGTGTGAGTGAGTGAGAGAGAGAGTGTGTAAGTGAGAGATGTGTGAGTGAGTGAGAGAGAGTGTGAGTGAGTGAGAGAGAGAGTGTGTGAGTGAGAGATATGTGAGTGAGTGTGAGAGAGAGTGAGTGAGAGATCTGTGAGTGAGTGAGAGAGACAGAGAGAGAGAGAGACACAGAGAGAGAGAGAGAGTGTGTGAGTGAGAGAGAGATGTGTGTGAGTGAGAGAGAGAGTCAGAGAGAGAGTGTGAGTGAGAGATGTGTGAGTGAGTGAGAGAGAGAGTCAGAGAGAGTGTGAGTGAGAGAGAGAGTGTGAGTGAGAGATGTGTGAGTGAGAGAGAGTGCGTGAGTGAGAGAGAGAGATGTGTGAGTGAGTGTGAGGGAGAGAGAGACAGAGTGAGTGTGTGTGTGTGTGTGTGTGAGAGAGAGTGTGTGAGTGAGTGAGAGAGAGAGTGTGTGAGTGAGAGATGTGTGAGTGCATGAGAGAGAGAGAGTGTGTGAGTGAGTGAGAGAGAGAGTGTGTAAGTGAGAGATGTGTGAGTGAGTGAGAGAGAGTGTGTGAGTGTGAGATGTGTGAGTGAGTGAGAGTGTGTGTGAGTGAGTGAGAGAGTGTGTGAGTGAGAGATGTGTGAGTGAGTGAGAGATGTGTGAGTGAGTGTGAGAGAGAGAGAGTGAGAGTGTGGGTGTGAGAGAGATCTGTGAGTGAGTGA
Organism: Hemitrygon akajei; assembly: GCF_048418815.1. NCBI lineage: Eukaryota > Metazoa > Chordata > Chondrichthyes > Myliobatiformes > Dasyatidae > Hemitrygon > Hemitrygon akajei. The sequence goes on from NC_133126.1 coordinate 94,520,105, forward strand.
GAGACAGAGAGAGAGAGAGAGTGAGTGAGAGATCTGTGAGTGAGTGAGAGAGAGAGTCAGAGAGAGACTGTGAGTGAGTGAGAGAGAGAGTCAGAGAGAGTGTGAGTGAGAGAGAGTGTGAGTGAGAGAGAGAGTGAGAGATGTGTGAGTGAGTGTGAGGGAGAGAGAGTCAGAGAGAGACAGAGTGAGTGTGTGTGTGTGTGAGAGAAAGCGAGAGAGTGAGAGTGTGTGTGAGTGAGTGAGAGAGTGTGTGTGAGTGAGAGATCTGTGAGTGAGTGAGAGAGACAGAGAGAGAGTGTGTGTGAGAGAGAGAGAGTGTGAGTGAGAGATGTGTGAGTGAGTGAGAGAGAGAGTCAGAGAGAGAGAGTGTGAGTGAGAGATGTGTGAGTGAGTGAGAGAGAGAGTCAGAGAGAGACTGTGAGTGAGTGAGTGAGAGAGAGAGTCAGAGAGAGTGTGAGTGAGAGAGAGTGTGAGTGAGAGATGTGTGAGTGAGAGAGAGTGCGTGAGTGAGAGAGAGAGTGAGAGATGTGTGAGTGAGTGTGAGGGAGAGAGAGTCAGAGAGAGACAGAGTGAGTGTGTGTGTGTGTGAGAGAAAGCGAGAGAGTGAGAGTGTGTGAGTGAGTGAGAGAGTGTGTGTGAGTGAGAGATCTGTGAGTGAGTGAGACAGAGAGAGAGTGTGTGTGAGAGAGAGAGAGTGTGAGTGAGAGATGTGTGAGTGAGTGAGAGAGAGAGTCAGAGAGAGAGAGTGTGAGTGAAAGATGTGTGAGTGAGTGAGTGAGAGAGAGACAGAGAGAGAGAGAGTGTGTGTGAGTGAGAGATGAGTGAGTGAGTGAGAGAGAGAGTCAGAGAGAGGGAGAGAGACAGAGAGAGAGAGTGTGTGAGTGAGAGATGTGTGAGTGAGAGAGAGTGTGTGTGAGTGAGAGATGTGTGAGTGAGTGAGAGAGAGAGTGTGAGTGAGAGATGTGTGAGTGAGTGAGAGAGAGAGTCAGAGAGAGGGAGAGTGTGAGTGAGAGAGAGTGTGTGAGTGAGAGATGAGTGAGTGAGAGAGTCAGAGAGAGAAAGAGAGCATGTGAGTGAGAGAGAGAGAGAGTGTGAGTGAGAGATGTGTGAGTGAGTGAGAGTGTGTGTGAGTGAGTGAGAGAGAGAGTGTGTGAGTGAGAGATGTGGGAGTGAGTGAGAGAGAGAGTGTGTGTGAGAGATGTGTGAGTGAGTGAGTGAGAGAGTCAGAGAGAGAGAGAGTGTGTGAGAGATGTGTGAGTGAGTGAGTGAGAGAGAGACAGAGAATGAGTGAGTGTGTGTGTGTGTGTGAGAGAAAGCGAGAGAGTGAGAGTGTGTGTCAGTGAGTGAGAGAGTGTGTGTGAGTGAGAGATCTGTGAGTGAGTGAGAGAGACAGAGAGAGAGTGTGAGAGAGAGAGAGTGTGAGTGAGAGATGTGTGAGTGAGTGAGTGAGAGAGAGACAGAGAGAGAGAGTGTGTGTGAGTGAGAGATGTGTGAGTGAGTGAGAGAGAGAGAGAGTGAGTGTGTGTGAGAGAGATCTGTGAGTGAGTGAGAGAGACAGAGAGAGAGACACAGAGAGAGAGAGAGTGTGTGAGTGAGAGATGTGTGTGAGTGAGAGAGAGAGTCTGAGAGAGAGTGTGAGTGAGAGATGTGTGAGTGAGTGAGTGAGAGAGTCAGAGAGAGAAAGCGTGTGAGTGAGATATGTGTGAGTGAGTGAGAGTCAGAGAGAGTGTGTGAGAGATGTGAGTGAGAGAGTCAGAGAGAGAAAGAGAGCGTGTGAGTGAGAGATGTGTGAGTGAGTGAGAGAGAGAGTCAGAGAGAGAGAGAGTGTGTGAGTGAGAGATGTGTGAGTGAGAGAGAGATGTGTGAGTGAGTGAGAGAGAGTCACAGAGAGAGAGAGTGTGTGAGTGAGAGAGAGAGTGTGAGTGAGAGAGTCAGAGAGAGAAAGAGAGCGTGTGAGTGAGAGAGAGTGTGAGTGAGAGATGTGTGAGTGAGTGAGAGAGAGTCAGAGAGAGTGTGTGAGAGATGTGAGTGAGTGAGAGAGTCAGAGTGTGAGTGAGAGATGTGAGTGAGTGAGAGAGAGTCAGAGAGAGAAAGGGAGCGTGTGTGAGAGATGTGAGTGAGTGAGAGATGTGTGAGTGAGTGAGAGAGAGTCAGAGAGAGAGAGAGAGTGTGTGTGAGTGAGAGATGTGTGAGTGAGAGAGAGAGTGTGAGTGAGAGATGTGTGAGTGAGAGATGTGTGAGTGAGTGAGAGAGAGAGTCAGAGAGAGAGAGAGCGTGAGTGAGAGAGAGAGAGTGTGAGTGAGAGATGTGTGTGAGTGAGAGAGAGAGTCAGAGAGAGAGAGATTGTGTGAGTGAGAGAGTGTGAGTGAGAGATGTGTGAGTGAGTGAGAGTGTGTGTGAGTGAGTGAGAGAGAGAGTGTGTGAGTGAGAGATGTGGGAGTGAGTGAGAGAGAGAGTGTGTGTGAGAGATGTGTGAGTGAGTGAGTGAGAGAGTCAGAGAGAGAGAGAGTGTGTGAGAGATGTGTGAGTGAGTGAGTGAGAGAGAGACAGAGAATGAGTGAGTGTGTGTGTGTGTGTGAGAGAAAGTGAGAGAGTGAGAGTGTGTGTCAGTGAGTGAGAGAGTGTGTGTGAGTGAGAGATCTGTGAGTGAGTGAGAGAGACAGAGAGAGAGAGTGTGAGAGAGAGAGAGAGTGTGAGTGAGAGATGTGTGAGTGAGTGAGAGAGAGAGTCAGAGTAGAGAGTGTGAGTGAGAGATGTGTGAGTGAGTGAGTGAGAGAGAGACAGAGAGAGAGAGAGTGTGTGTGAGTGAGAGATGTGTGAGTGAGAGAGAGTGTGAGTGAGAGATGTGTGAGTGAGAGATGTGTGAGTGAGTGAGAGAGAGAGTCAGAGAGAGAGAGAGCTTGAGTGAGAGAGAGAGAGAGTGTGAGTGAGAGATGTGTGTGAGTGAGAGAGAGAGTCAGAGAGAGAGAGATTGTGTGAGTGAGAGAGTGTGAGTGAGAGATGAGTGAGTGAGAGAGAGTCAGAGAGAGAAAGAGAGCGTGTGAGTGAGAGAGAGTGTGAGTGAGAGATGTGTGAGTGAGTGAGAGAGAGTCAGAGAGAGTGTGAGTGAGAGATGTGAGTGAGTGAGAGAGAGTCAGAGAGAGAAAGAGAGCGTGTGAGTGAGAGATGTGATTGAGTGAGAGAGTCAGAGAGAGAAAGAGAGCGTGTGAGTGAGAGAGAGAGAGTGTGAGTGAGAGATGTGTGAGTGAGTGAGAGAGAGTGTGTGTGAGTGAGATGTGTGAGTGAGTGAGAGAGAGAGTGTGAGTGAGAGATGTGTGAGTGAGTGAGAGAGAGAGTCAGAGAGAGGGAGAGTGTGAGTGAGAGAGAGTGTGTGAGTGAGAGATGAGTGAGTGAGAGAGTCAGAGAGAAAAAGAGAGCGTGTGAGTGAGAGAGAGAGAGAGTGTGAGTGAGAGATGTGTGAGTGAGTGAGAGTGTGTGTGAGTGAGTGAGAGAGAGAGTGTGTGAGTGAGTGAGAGAGAGAGTGTGTGAGTGAGAGATGTGTGAGTGAGTGAGAGAGAGTGTGTGTGAGTGAGAGATGTGTGAGTGAGTGAGAGAGAGAGTGTGAGTGAGAGATGTGTGAGTGAGTGAGAGAGAGAGTCAGAGAGAGGGAGAGTGTGAGTGAGAGAGAGTGTGTGAGTGAGAGATGAGTGAGTGAGAGAGTCAGAGAGAGAAAGAGAGCGTGTGAGTGAGAGAGAGAGAGTGTGAGTGAGAGATGTGTGAGTGAGTGAGAGTGTGTGTGAGTGAGTGAGAGAGAGAGTGTGTGAGTGAGAGATGTGTGAGTGAGTGAGAGAGAGAGTGTGTGAGTGAGAGATGTGTGAGTGAGTGAGTGAGAGAGTCAGAGAGAGAGAGAGTGTGAGTGAGAGATGTGTGAGTGAGGGAGTGAGAGAGAGACAGAGACAGAGTGAGTGTGTGTGTGTGAGAGAGAAAGCGAGAGAGTGAGAGTGTGTGTCAGTGAGTGAGAGAGTGTGTGTGAGTGAGAGATCTGTGAGTGAGTGAGAGAGACAGAGAGAGAGAGTGTGAGAGAGAGAGAGTGTGAGTGAGAGATGTGTGAGTGAGTGAGAGAGAGAGTCAGAGTAGAGAGTGTGAGTGAGAGATGTGTGAGTGAGTGAGTGAGAGAGAGACAGAGAGAGAGAGTGTGTGTGAGTGAGAGATGTGTGAGTGAGTGAGAGAGAGAGAGAGAGTGAGTGTGTGTGAGAGAGATCTGTGAGTGAGTGAGTGAGAGAGACAGAGAGAGAGACACAGAGAGAGAGAGTGTGTGTGAGTGAGAGATGTGTGTGAGTGAGAGAGAGTCAGAGAGAGAGTGTAAGTGAGAGATGTGTGAGTGAGTGAGAGAGAGAGTCAGAGAGAGTGTGAGTGAGAGAGAGAGTGTGAGTGAGAGATGTGTGAGTGAGAGAGAGTGCGTGAGTGAGAGAGAGATGTGTGAGTGAGTGAGGGAGAGAGAGACAGAGTGAGTGTGTGTGTGTGTGTGAGAGAGAGAGTGTGTGAGTGAGTGAGAGAGAGAGTGTGTGAGTGAGAGATGTGTGAGTGCATGAGAGAGAGAGAGAGTGTGTGAGTGAGTGAGAGAGAGAGTGTGTAAGTGAGAGATGTGTGAGTGAGTGAGAGAGAGTGTGAGTGAGTGAGAGAGAGAGTGTGTGAGTGAGAGATGTGTGAGTGAGTGTGAGAGAGAGTGAGTGAGAGATCTGTGAGTGAGTGAGAGAGACAGAGAGAGAGAGAGAGACACAGAGAGTGAGAGAGAGTGTGTGAGTGAGAGAGAGATGTGTGTGAGTGAGAGAGAGAGTCAGAGAGAGAGTGTGAGTGAGAGATGTGTGAGTGAGTGAGAGAGAGAGTCAGAGAGAGTGTGAGTGAGAGAGAGAGTGTGAGTGAGAGATGTGTGAGTGAGAGAGAGTGCGTGAGTGAGAGAGAGAGATGTGTGAGTGAGTGTGAGGGAGAGAGAGACAGAGTGAGTGTGTGTGTGTGTGTGTGTGAGAGAGAGTGTGTGAGTGAGTGAGAGAGAGAGTGTGTGAGTGAGAGATGTGTGAGTGCATGAGAGAGAGAGTGTGTGAGTGAGTGAGAGAGAGAGTGTGTAAGTGAGAGATGTGTGAGTGAGTGAGAGAGAGTGTGTGAGTGTGAGATGTGTGAGTGAGTGAGAGTGTGTGTGAGTGAGTGAGAGAGTGTGTGAGTGAGAGATGTGTGAGTGAGTGAGAGATGTGTGAGTGAGTGTGAGAGAGAGAGAGTGAGAGTGTGGGTGTGAGAGAGATCTGTGAGTGAGTGAGAGACAGAGAGAGAGAGAGAGTGAGTGAGAGATCTGTGAGTGAGTGAGAGAGAGAGTCAGAGAGAGACTGTGAGTGAGTGAGAGAGAGAGTCAGAGAGAGTGTGAGTGAGAGAGAGTGTGAGTGAGAGAGAGAGTGAGAGATGTGTGAGTGAGTGTGAGGGAGAGAGAGTCAGAGAGAGACAGAGTGAGTGTGTGTGTGTGTGAGAGAAAGCGAGAGAGTGAGAGTGTGTGTGAGTGAGTGAGAGAGTGTGTGTGAGTGAGAGATCTGTGAGTGAGTGAGAGAGACAGAGAGAGAGTGTGTGTGAGAGAGAGAGAGTGTGAGTGAGAGATGTGTGAGTGAGTGAGAGAGAGAGTCAGAGAGAGAGAGTGTGAGTGAGAGATGTGTGAGTGAGTGAGAGAGAGAGTCAGAGAGAGACTGTGAGTGAGTGAGTGAGAGAGAGAGTCAGAGAGAGTGTGAGTGAGAGAGAGTGTGAGTGAGAGATGTGTGAGTGAGAGAGAGTGCGTGAGTGAGAGAGAGAGTGAGAGATGTGTGAGTGAGTGTGAGGGAGAGAGAGTCAGAGAGAGACAGAGTGAGTGTGTGTGTGTGTGAGAGAAAGCGAGAGAGTGAGAGTGTGTGAGTGAGTGAGAGAGTGTGTGTGAGTGAGAGATCTGTGAGTGAGTGAGACAGAGAGAGAGTGTGTGTGAGAGAGAGAGAGTGTGAGTGAGAGATGTGTGAGTGAGTGAGAGAGAGAGTCAGAGAGAGAGAGTGTGAGTGAAAGATGTGTGAGTGAGTGAGTGAGAGAGAGACAGAGAGAGAGAGAGTGTGTGTGAGTGAGAGATGAGTGAGTGAGTGAGAGAGAGAGTCAGAGAGAGGGAGAGAGACAGAGAGAGAGTGTGTGAGTGAGAGATGTGTGAGTGAGAGAGAGTGTGTGTGAGTGAGAGATGTGTGAGTGAGTGAGAGAGAGAGTGTGAGTGAGAGATGTGTGAGTGAGTGAGAGAGAGAGTCAGAGAGAGGGAGAGTGTGAGTGAGAGAGAGTGTGTGAGTGAGAGATGAGTGAGTGAGAGAGTCAGAGAGAGAAAGAGAGCATGTGAGTGAGAGAGAGAGAGAGTGTGAGTGAGAGATGTGTGAGTGAGTGAGAGTGTGTGTGAGTGAGTGAGAGAGAGAGTGTGTGAGTGAGAGATGTGGGAGTGAGTGAGAGAGAGAGTGTGTGTGAGAGATGTGTGAGTGAGTGAGTGAGAGAGTCAGAGAGAGAGAGAGTGTGTGAGAGATGTGTGAGTGAGTGAGTGAGAGAGAGACAGAGAATGAGTGAGTGTGTGTGTGTGTGTGAGAGAAAGCGAGAGAGTGAGAGTGTGTGTCAGTGAGTGAGAGAGTGTGTGTGAGTGAGAGATCTGTGAGTGAGTGAGAGAGACAGAGAGAGAGTGTGAGAGAGAGAGAGTGTGAGTGAGAGATGTGTGAGTGAGTGAGTGAGAGAGAGACAGAGAGAGAGAGTGTGTGTGAGTGAGAGATGTGTGAGTGAGTGAGAGAGAGAGAGAGTGAGTGTGTGTGAGAGAGATCTGTGAGTGAGTGAGAGAGACAGAGAGAGAGACACAGAGAGAGAGAGAGTGTGTGAGTGAGAGATGTGTGTGAGTGAGAGAGAGAGTCAGAGAGAGAGTGTGAGTGAGAGATGTGTGAGTGAGTGAGTGAGAGAGTCAGAGAGAGAAAGCGTGTGAGTGAGATATGTGTGAGTGAGTGAGAGAGAGTCAGAGAGAGTGTGTGAGAGATGTGAGTGAGAGAGTCAGAGAGAGAAAGAGAGCGTGTGAGTGAGAGATGTGTGAGTGAGTGAGAGAGAGAGTCAGAGAGAGAGAGAGTGTGTGAGTGAGAGATGTGTGAGTGAGAGAGAGATGTGTGAGTGAGTGAGAGAGAGTCACAGAGAGAGAGAGTGTGTGAGTGAGAGAGAGAGTGTGAGTGAGAGAGTCAGAGAGAGAAAGAGAGCGTGTGAGTGAGAGAGAGTGTGAGTGAGAGATGTGTGAGTGAGTGAGAGAGAGTCAGAGAGAGTGTGTGAGAGATGTGAGTGAGTGAGAGAGTCAGAGTGTGAGTGAGAGATGTGAGTGAGTGAGAGAGAGTCAGAGAGAGAAAGGGAGCGTGTGTGAGAGATGTGAGTGAGTGAGAGATGTGTGAGTGAGTGAGAGAGAGTCAGAGAGAGAGAGAGAGTGTGTGTGAGTGAGAGATGTGTGAGTGAGAGAGAGAGTGTGAGTGAGAGATGTGTGAGTGAGAGATGTGTGAGTGAGTGAGAGAGAGAGTCAGAGAGAGAGAGAGCGTGAGTGAGAGAGAGAGAGTGTGAGTGAGAGATGTGTGTGAGTGAGAGAGAGAGTCAGAGAGAGAGAGATTGTGTGAGTGAGAGAGTGTGAGTGAGAGATGTGTGAGTGAGTGAGAGTGTGTGTGAGTGAGTGAGAGAGAGAGTGTGTGAGTGAGAGATGTGGGAGTGAGTGAGAGAGAGAGTGTGTGTGAGAGATGTGTGAGTGAGTGAGTGAGAGAGTCAGAGAGAGAGAGAGTGTGTGAGAGATGTGTGAGTGAGTGAGTGAGAGAGAGACAGACAATGAGTGAGTGTGTGTGTGTGTGTGAGAGAAAGCGAGAGAGTGAGAGTGTGTGTCAGTGAGTGAGAGAGTGTGTGTGAGTGAGAGATCTGTGAGTGAGTGAGAGAGACAGAGAGAGAGTGTGAGAGAGAGAGAGTGTGAGTGAGAGATGTGTGAGTGAGTGAGTGAGAGAGAGACAGAGAGAGAGAGTGTGTGTGAGTGAGAGATGTGTGAGTGAGTGAGAGAGAGAGAGAGTGAGTGTGTGTGAGAGAGATCTGTGAGTGAGTGAGTGAGAGAGACAGAGAGAGAGACACAGAGAGAGAGAGAGCGTGTGAGTGAGAGATGTGTGTGAGTGAGAGAGAGAGTCAGAGAGAGAGTGTGAGTGAGAGATGTGTGAGTGAGTGAGTGAGAGAGTCAGAGAGAGAAAGCGTGTGAGTGAGATATGTGTGAGTGAGAGAGAGTCAGAGAAAGTGTGTGAGAGATGTGAGTGAGAGAGTCAGAGAGAGAAAGAGAGCGTGTGAGTGAGAGATGTGTGAGTGAGTGAGAGAGAGAGTCAGAGAGAGAGAGAGTGTGTGAGTGAGAGATGTGTGAGTGAGAGAGAGATGTGTGAGTGAGTGAGAGAGAGTCACAGAGAGAGAGAGTGTGTGAGTGAGAGAGAGAGTGTGAGTGAGAGAGTCAGAGAGAGAAAGAGAGCGTGTGAGTGAGAGAGAGTGTGAGTGAGAGATGTGTGAGTGAGTGAGAGAGAGTCAGAGAGAGTGTGTGAGAGATGTGAGTGAGTGAGAGAGTCAGAGTGTGAGTGAGAGATGTGAGTGAGTGAGAGAGAGTCAGAGAGAGAAAGGGAGCGTGTGTGAGAGATGTGAGTGAGTGAGAGATGTGTGAGTGAGTGAGAGAGAGTCAGAGAGAGAGAGAGAGTGTGTGTGAGTGAGAGATGTGTGAGTGAGAGAGAGAGTGTGAGTGAGAGATGTGTGAGTGAGAGATGTGTGAGTGAGTGAGAGAGAGAGTCAGAGAGAGAGAGAGCGTGAGTGAGAGAGAGAGAGTGTGAGTGAGAGATGTGTGTGAGTGAGAGAGAGAGTCAGAGAGAGAGAGATTGTGTGAGTGAGAGAGTGTGAGTGAGAGATGAGTGAGTGAGAGAGAGTCAGAGAGAGAAAGAGAGCGTGTGAGTGAGAGAGAGTGTGAGTGAGAGATGTGTGAGTGAGTGAGAGAGAGTCAGAGAGCGTGTGAGTGAGAGATGTGAGTGAGTGAGAGAGAGTCAGAGAGAGAAAGAGAGCGTGTGAGTGAGAGATGTGAGTGAGTGAGAGAGTCAGAGAGAGAAAGAGAGCGTGTGAGTGAGAGAGAGAGAGTGTGAGTGAGAGATGTGTGAGTGAGTGAGAGAGAGTGTGTGTGAGTGAGATGTGTGAGTGAGTGAGAGAGAGAGTGTGAGTGAGAGATGTGTGAGTGAGTGAGAGAGAGAGTCAGAGAGAGGGAGAGTGTGAGTGAGAGAGAGTGTGTGAGTGAGAGATGAGTGAGTGAGAGAGTCAGAGAGAGAAAGAGAGCGTGTGAGTGAGAGAGAGAGAGTGTGAGTGAGAGATGTGTGAGTGAGTGAGAGTGTGTGTGAGTGAGTGAGAGAGAGAGTGTGTGAGTGAGAGATGTGTGAGTGAGTGAGAGAGAGTGTGTGTGAGTGAGAGTTGTGTGAGTGAGTGAGAGAGAGAGTGTGAGTGAGAGATGTGTGAGTGAGTGAGAGAGAGAGTCAGAGAGAGGGAGAGTGTGAGTGAGAGAGAGTGTGTGAGTGAGAGCTGAGTGAGTGAGAGAGTCAGAGAGAGAAAGAGAGCGTGTGAGTGAGAGAGAGAGAGAGTGTGAGTGAGAGATGTGTGAGTGAGTGAGAGTGTGTGTGAGTGAGTGAGAGAGAGTGTGTGAGTGAGAGATGTGTGAGTGAGTGAGAGAGAGAGTGTGTGAGTGAGAGATGTGTGAGTGAGTGAGTGAGAGAGTCAGAGAGAGAGAGTGTGAGTGAGAGATGTGTGAGTGAGTGAGTGAGAGAGAGACAGAGAATGAGTGAGTGTGTGTGTGTGTGAGAGAAAGCGAGAGAGTGAGAGTGTGTGTCAGTGAGTGAGAGAGTGTGTGTGAGTGAGAGATCAGTGAGTGAGTGAGAGAGACAGAGAGAGAGTGTGAGAGAGAGAGAGTGTGAGTGAGAGATGTGTGAGTGAGTGAGTGAGAGAGAGACAGAGAGAGAGAGTGTGTGTGAGTGAGAGATGTGTGAGTGAGTGAGAGAGAGAGAGAGTGAGTGTGTGTGAGAGAGATCTGTGAGTGAGTGAGTGAGAGAGACAGAGAGAGAGACACAGAGAGAGAGAGAGTGTGTGAGTGAGAGATGTGTGTGAGTGAGAGAGAGAGTCAGAGAGAGAGTGTGAGTGAGAGATGTGTGAGTGAGTGAGTGAGAGAGTCAGAGAGAGAAAGCGTGTGAGTGAGATATGTGTGAGTGAGTGAGAGAGAGTCAGAGAGAGTGTGTGAGAGATGTGAGTGAGAGAGTCAGAGAGAGAAAGAGAGCGTGTGAGTGAGAGATGTGTGAGTGAGTGAGAGAGAGAGTCAGAGAGAGAGAGACTGTGTGAGTGAGAGATGTGTGAGTGAGAGAGAGATGTGTGAGTGAGTGAGAGAGAGTCACAGAGAGAGAGAGTGTGTGAGTGAGAGAGAGAGTGTGAGTGAGAGAGTCAGAGAGAGAAAGAGAGCGTGTGAGTGAGAGAGAGTGTGAGTGAGAGATGTGTGAGTGAGTGAGAGAGAGTCAGAGAGAGTGTGTGAGAGATGTGAGTGAGTGAGATAGTCAGAGTGTGAGTGAGAGATGTGAGTGAGTGAGAGAGAGTCAGAGAGAGAAAGGGAGCGTGTGTGAGAGATGTGAGTGAGTGAGAGATGTGTGAGTGAGTGAGAGAGAGAGTCAGAGAGAGAGAGAGAGTGTGTGTGAGTGAGAGATGTGTGAGTGAGAGAGAGAGTGTGAGTGAGAGATGTGTGAGTGAGAGATGTGTGAGTGAGTGAGAGAGAGAGTCAGAGAGAGAGAGAGCGTGAGTGAGAGAGAGTGTGTGAGTGAGAGATGAGTGAGTGAGAGAGTCAGAGAGAGAAAGAGAGCGTGTGAGTGAGAGAGAGAGAGTGTGAGTGAGAGATGTGTGAGTGAGTGAGAGTGTGTGTGAGTGAGTGAGAGAGAGAGTGTGTGAGTGAGAGATGTGTGAGTGAGTGAGAGAGAGAGTGTGTGAGTGAGAGATGTGTGAGTGAGTGAGTGAGAGAGTCAGAGAGAGAGAGAGTGTGAGTGAGAGATGTGTGAGTGAGGGAGTGAGAGAGAGACAGAGACAGAGTGAGTGTGTGTGTGTGTGAGAGAAAGCGAGAGAGTGAGAGTGTGTGTCAGTGAGTGAGAGAGTGTGTGTGAGTGAGAGATCTGTGAGTGAGTGAGAGAGACAGAGAGAGAGAGTGTGAGAGAGAGAGAGTGTGAGTGAGAGATGTGTGAGTGAGTGAGAGAGAGAGTCAGAGTAGAGAGTGTGAGTGAGAGATGTGTGAGTGAGTGAGTGAGAGAGAGACAGAGAGAGAGAGTGTGTGTGAGTGAGAGATGTGTGAGTGAGTGAGAGAGAGAGAGAGTGAGTGTGTGTGAGAGAGATCTGTGAGTGAGTGAGTGAGAGAGACAGAGAGAGAGACACAGAGAGAGAGAGTGTGTGTGAGTGAGAGATGTGTGTGAGTGAGAGAGAGTCAGAGAGAGAGTGTAAGTGAGAGATGTGTGAGTGAGTGAGAGAGAGAGTCAGAGAGAGTGTGAGTGAGAGAGAGAGTGTGAGTGAGAGATGTGTGAGTGAGAGAGAGTGCGTGAGTGAGAGAGAGATGTGTGAGTGAGTGAGGGAGAGAGAGACAGAGTGAGTGTGTGTGTGTGTGTGAGAGAGAGAGTGTGTGAGTGAGTGAGAGAGAGAGTGTGTGAGTGAGAGATGTGTGAGTGCATGAGAGAGAGAGAGAGTGTGTGAGTGAGTGAGAGAGAGAGTGTGTAAGTGAGAGATGTGTGAGTGAGTGAGAGAGAGTGTGAGTGAGTGAGAGAGAGAGTGTGTGAGTGAGAGATGTGTGAGTGAGTGTGAGAGAGAGTGAGTGAGAGATCTGTGAGTGAGTGAGAGAGACAGAGAGAGAGAGAGAGACACAGAGAGAGAGAGAGTGTGTGTGAGTGAGAGAGAGATGTGTGTGAGTGAGAGAGAGAGTCAGAGAGAGAGTGTGAGTGAGAGATGTGTGAGTGAGTGAGAGAGAGAGTCAGAGAGAGTGTGAGTGAGAGAGAGAGTGTGAGTGAGAGATGTGTGAGTGAGAGAGAGTGCGTGAGTGAGAGAGAGAGATGTGTGAGTGAGTGTGAGGGAGAGAGAGACAGAGTGAGTGTGTGTGTGTGTGTGTGTGAGAGAGAGTGTGTGAGTGAGTGAGAGAGAGAGTGTGTGAGTGAGAGATGTGTGAGTGCATGAGAGAGAGAGAGTGTGTGAGTGAGTGAGAGAGAGAGTGTGTAAGTGAGAGATGTGTGAGTGAGTGAGAGAGAGTGTGTGAGTGTGAGATGTGTGAGTGAGTGAGAGTGTGTGTGAGTGAGTGAGAGAGTGTGTGAGTGAGAGATGTGTGAGTGAGTGAGAGATGTGTGAGTGAGTGTGAGAGAGAGAGAGTGAGAGTGTGGGTGTGAGAGAGATCTGTGAGTGAGTGAGAGACAGAGAGAGAGAGAGAGTGAGTGAGAGATCTGTGAGTGAGTGAGAGAGACAGAGAGAGAGAGACAGAGACAGAGAGTGTGTGTGAGTGAGAGATGTGTGAGTGAGTGAGAGAGAGAGTCAGAGAGAGACTGTGAGTGAGTGAGAGAGAGAGTCAGAGAGAGTGTGAGTGAGAGAGAGTGTGAGTGAGAGAGAGAGTGAGAGATGTGTGAGTGAGTGTGAGGGAGAGAGAGTCAGAGAGAGACAGAGTGAGTGTGTGTGTGTGTGAGAGAAAGCGAGAGAGTGAGAGTGTGTGTGAGTGAGTGAGAGAGTGTGTGTGAGTGAGAGATCTGTGAGTGAGTGAGAGAGACAGAGAGAGAGTGTGTGTGAGAGAGAGAGAGTGTGAGTGAGAGATGTGTGAGTGAGTGAGAGAGAGAGTCAGAGAGAGAGAGTGTGAGTGAAAGATGTGTGAGTGAGTGAGTGAGAGAGAGACAGAGAGAGAGAGAGTGTGTGTGAGTGAGAGATGAGTGAGTGAGTGAGAGAGAGAGTCAGAGAGAGGGAGAGAGACAGAGAGAGAGAGTGTGTGAGTGAGAGATGTGTGAGTGAGTGAGAGAGAGAGTCAGAGAGAGACTGTGAGTGAGTGAGTGAGAGAGAGAGTCAGAGAGAGTGTGAGTGAGAGAGAGTGTGAGTGAGAGATGTGTGAGTGAGAGAGAGTGCGTGAGTGAGAGAGAGAGTGAGAGATGTGTGAGTGAGTGTGAGGGAGAGAGAGTCAGAGAGAGACAGAGTGAGTGTGTGTGTGTGTGAGAGAAAGCGAGAGAGTGAGAGTGTGTGAGTGAGTGAGAGAGTGTGTGTGAGTGAGAGATCTGTGAGTGAGTGAGACAGAGAGAGAGTGTGTGTGAGAGAGAGAGAGTGTGAGTGAGAGATGTGTGAGTGAGTGAGAGAGAGAGTCAGAGAGAGAGAGTGTGAGTGAAAGATGTGTGAGTGAGTGAGTGAGAGAGAGACAGAGAGAGAGAGAGTGTGTGTGAGTGAGAGATGAGTGAGTGAGTGAGAGAGAGAGTCAGAGAGAGGGAGAGAGACAGAGAGAGAGAGTGTGTGAGTGAGAGATGTGTGAGTGAGAGAGAGTGTGTGTGAGTGAGAGATGTGTGAGTGAGTGAGAGAGAGAGTGTGAGTGAGAGATGTGTGAGTGAGTGAGAGAGAGAGTCAGAGAGAGGGAGAGTGTGAGTGAGAGAGAGTGTGTGAGTGAGAGATGAGTGAGTGAGAGAGTCAGAGAGAGAAAGAGAGCATGTGAGTGAGAGAGAGAGAGAGTGTGAGTGAGAGATGTGTGAGTGAGTGAGAGTGTGTGTGAGTGAGTGAGAGAGAGAGTGTGTGAGTGAGAGATGTGGGAGTGAGTGAGAGAGAGAGTGTGTGTGAGAGATGTGTGAGTGAGTGAGTGAGAGAGTCAGAGAGAGAGAGAGTGTGTGAGAGATGTGTGAGTGAGTGAGTGAGAGAGAGACAGAGAATGAGTGAGTGTGTGTGTGTGTGTGAGAGAAAGCGAGAGAGTGAGAGTGTGTGTCAGTGAGTGAGAGAGTGTGTGTGAGTGAGAGATCTGTGAGTGAGTGAGAGAGACAGAGAGAGAGTGTGAGAGAGAGAGAGTGTGAGTGAGAGATGTGTGAGTGAGTGAGTGAGAGAGAGACAGAGAGAGAGAGTGTGTGTGAGTGAGAGATGTGTGAGTGAGTGAGAGAGAGAGAGAGTGTGTGTGTGTGAGAGAGATCTGTGAGTGAGTGAGTGAGAGAGACAGAGAGAGAGACACAGAGAGAGAGAGAGTGTGTGTGAGAGATGTGTGTGAGTGAGAGAGAGAGTCAGAGAGAGAGTGTGAGTGAGAGATGTGTGAGTGAATGAGTGAGAGAGTCAGAGAGAGAAAGCGTGTGAGTGAGATATGTGTGAGTGAGTGAGAGAGAGTCAGAGAGAGTGTGTGAGAGATGTGAGTGAGAGAGTCAGAGAGAGAAAGAGAGCGTGTGAGTGAGAGATGTGTGAGTGAGTGAGAGAGAGAGTCAGAGAGAGAGAGAGTGTGTGAGTGAGAGATGTGTGAGTGAGAGAGAGATGTGTGAGTGAGTGAGAGAGAGTCACAGAGAGAGAGAGTGTGTGAGTGAGAGAGAGAGTGTGAGTGAGAGAGTCAGAGAGAGAAAGAGAGCGTGTGAGTGAGAGAGAGTGTGAGTGAGAGATGTGTGAGTGAGTGAGAGAGAGTCAGAGAGAGTGTGTGAGAGATGTGAGTGAGTGAGAGAGTCAGAGTGTGAGTGAGAGATGTGAGTGAGTGAGAGAGAGTCAGAGAGAGAAAGGGAGCGTGTGTGAGAGATGTGAGTGAGTGAGAGATGTGTGAGTGAGTGAGAGAGAGTCAGAGAGAGAGAGAGAGTGTGTGTGAGTGAGAGATGTGTGAGTGAGAGAGAGAGTGTGAGTGAGAGATGTGTGAGTGAGAGATGTGTGAGTGAGTGAGAGAGAGAGTCAGAGAGAGAGAGAGCGTGAGTGAGAGAGAGAGAGTGTGAGTGAGAGATGTGTGTGAGTGAGAGAGAGAGTCAGAGAGAGAGAGATTGTGTGAGTGAGAGAGTGTGAGTGAGAGATGAGTGAGTGAGAGAGAGTCAGAGAGAGAAAGAGAGCGTGTGAGTGAGAGAGAGTGTGAGTGAGAGATGTGTGAGTGAGTGAGAGAGAGTCAGAGAGCGTGTGAGTGAGAGATGTGAGTGAGTGAGAGAGAGTCAGAGAGAGAAAGAGAGCGTGTGAGTGAGAGATGTGAGTGAGTGAGAGAGTCAGAGAGAGAAAGAGAGCGTGTGAGTGAGAGAGAGAGAGTGTGAGTGAGAGATGTGTGAGTGAGTGAGAGAGAGTGTGTGTGAGTGAGATGTGTGAGTGAGTGAGAGAGAGAGTGTGAGTGAGAGATGTGTGAGTGAGTGAGAGAGAGAGTCAGAGAGAGGGAGAGTGTGAGTGAGAGAGAGTGTGTGAGTGAGAGATGAGTGAGTGAGAGAGTCAGAGAGAGAAAGAGAGCGTGTGAGTGAGAGAGAGAGAGTGTGAGTGAGAGATGTGTGAGTGAGTGAGAGTGTGTGTGAGTGAGTGAGAGAGAGAGTGTGTGAGTGAGAGATGTGTGAGTGAGTGAGAGAGAGTGTGTGTGAGTGAGAGTTGTGTGAGTGAGTGAGAGAGAGAGTGTGAGTGAGAGATGTGTGAGTGAGTGAGAGAGAGAGTCAGAGAGAGGGAGAGTGTGAGTGAGAGAGAGTGTGTGAGTGAGAGCTGAGTGAGTGAGAGAGTCAGAGAGAGAAAGAGAGCGTGTGAGTGAGAGAGAGAGAGAGTGTGAGTGAGAGATGTGTGAGTGAGTGAGAGTGTGTGTGAGTGAGTGAGAGAGAGTGTGTGAGTGAGAGATGTGTGAGTGAGTGAGAGAGAGAGTGTGTGAGTGAGAGATGTGTGAGTGAGTGAGTGAGAGAGTCAGAGAGAGAGAGAGTGTGAGTGAGAGATGTGTGAGTGAGTGAGTGAGAGAGAGACAGAGAATGAGTGAGTGTGTGTGTGTGTGAGAGAAAGCGAGAGAGTGAGAGTGTGTGTCAGTGAGTGAGAGAGTGTGTGTGAGTGAGAGATCAGTGAGTGAGTGAGAGAGACAGAGAGAGAGTGTGAGAGAGAGAGAGTGTGAGTGAGAGATGTGGAGTGAGTGAGTGAGAGAGAGACAGAGAGAGAGAGTGTGTGTGAGTGAGAGATGTGTGAGTCAGTGAGAGAGAGAGAGAGTGAGTGTGTGTGAGAGAGATCTGTGAGTGAGTGAGTGAGAGAGACAGAGAGAGAGACACAGAGAGAGAGAGAGTGTGTGAGTGAGAGATGTGTGTGAGTGAGAGAGAGAGTCAGAGAGAGAGTGTGAGTGAGAGATGTGTGAGTGAGTGAGTGAGAGAGTCAGAGAGAGAAAGCGTGTGAGTGAGATATGTGTGAGTGAGTGAGAGAGAGTCAGAGAGAGTGTGTGAGAGATGTGAGTGAGAGAGTCAGAGAGAGAAAGAGAGCGTGTGAGTGAGAGATGTGTGAGTGAGTGAGAGAGAGAGTCAGAGAGAGAGAGAGTGTGTGAGTGAGAGATGTGTGAGTGAGAGAGAGATGTGTGAGTGAGTGAGAGAGAGTCACAGAGAGAGAGAGTGTGTGAGTGAGAGAGAGAGTGTGAGTGAGAGAGTCAGAGAGAGAAAGAGAGCGTGTGAGTGAGAGAGAGTGTGAGTGAGAGATGTGTGAGTGAGTGAGAGAGAGTCAGAGAGAGTGTGTGAGAGATGTGAGTGAGTGAGAGAGTCAGAGTGTGAGTGAGAGATGTGAGTGAGTGAGAGAGAGTCAGAGAGAGAAAGGGAGCGTGTGTGAGAGATGTGAGTGAGTGAGAGATGTGTGAGTGAGTGAGAGAAAGAGTCAGAGAGAGAGAGAGAGTGTGTGTGAGTGAGAGATGTGTGAGTGAGAGAGAGAGTGTGAGTGAGAGATGTGTGAGTGAGAGATGTGTGAGTGAGTGAGAGAGAGAGTCAGAGAGAGAGAGAGCGTGAGTGAGAGAGAGAGAGTGTGAGTGAGAGATGTGTGAGTGAGTGAGAGAGAGAGTCAGAGAGAGGGAGAGTGTGAGTGAGAGAGAGTGTGTGAGTGAGAGATGAGTGAGTGAGAGAGTCAGAGAGAGAAAGAGAGCGTGTGAGTGAGAGAGAGAGAGTGTGAGTGAGAGATGTGTGAGTGAGTGAGAGTGTGTGTGAGTGAGTGAGAGAGAGAGTGTGTGAGTGAGAGATGTGTGAGTGAGTGAGAGAGAGTGTGTGTGAGTGAGAGTTGTGTGAGTGAGTGAGAGAGAGAGTGTGAGTGAGAGATGTGTGAGTGAGTGAGAGAGAGAGTCAGAGAGAGGGAGAGTGTGAGTGAGAGAGAGTGTGTGAGTGAGAGCTGAGTGAGTGAGAGAGTCAGAGAGAGAAAGAGAGCGTGTGAGTGAGAGAGAGAGAGAGTGTGAGTGAGAGATGTGTGAGTGAGTGAGAGTGTGTGTGAGTGAGTGAGAGAGAGTGTGTGAGTGAGAGATGTGTGAGTGAGTGAGAGAGAGAGTGTGTGAGTGAGAGATGTGTGAGTGAGTGAGTGAGAGAGTCAGAGAGAGAGAGTGTGAGTGAGAGATGTGTGAGTGAGTGAGTGAGAGAGAGACAGAGAATGAGTGAGTGTGTGTGTGTGTGAGAGAAAGCGAGAGAGTCAGAGTGTGTGTCAGTGAGTGAGAGAGTGTGTGTGAGTGAGAGATCAGTGAGTGAGTGAGAGAGACAGAGAGAGAGTGTGAGAGAGAGAGAGTGTGAGTGAGAGATGTGTGAGTGAGTGAGTGAGAGAGAGACAGAGAGAGAGAGTGTGTGTGAGTGAGAGATGTGTGAGTGAGTGAGAGAGAGAGAGAGTGAGTGTGTGTGAGAGAGATCTGTGAGTGAGTGAGTGAGAGAGACAGAGAGAGAGACACAGAGAGAGAGAGAGTGTGTGAGTGAGAGATGTGTGTGAGTGAGAGAGAGAGTCAGAGAGAGAGTGTGAGTGAGAGATGTGTGAGTGAGTGAGTGAGAGAGTCAGAGAGAGAAAGCGTGTGAGTGAGATATGTGTGAGTGAGTGAGAGAGAGTCAGAGAGAGTGTGTGAGAGATGTGAGTGAGAGAGTCAGAGAGAGAAAGAGAGCGTGTGAGTGAGAGATGTGTGAGTGAGTGAGAGAGAGAGTCAGAGAGAGAGAGACTGTGTGAGTGAGAGATGTGTGAGTGAGAGAGAGATGTGTGAGTGAGTGAGAGAGAGTCACAGAGAGAGAGAGTGTGTGAGTGAGAGAGAGAGTGTGAGTGAGAGAGTCAGAGAGAGAAAGAGAGCGTGTGAGTGAGAGAGAGTGTGAGTGAGAGATGTGTGAGTGAGTGAGAGAGAGTCAGAGAGAGTGTGTGAGAGATGTGAGTGAGTGAGATAGTCAGAGTGTGAGTGAGAGATGTGAGTGAGTGAGAGAGAGTCAGAGAGAGAAAGGGAGCGTGTGTGAGAGATGTGAGTGAGTGAGAGATGTGTGAGTGAGTGAGAGAGAGAGTCAGAGAGAGAGAGAGAGTGTGTGTGAGTGAGAGATGTGTGAGTGAGAGAGAGAGTGTGAGTGAGAGATGTGTGAGTGAGAGATGTGTGAGTGAGTGAGAGAGAGAGTCAGAGAGAGAGAGAGCGTGAGTGAGAGAGAGTGTGTGAGTGAGAGATGAGTGAGTGAGAGAGTCAGAGAGAGAAAGAGAGCGTGTGAGTGAGAGAGAGAGAGTGTGAGTGAGAGATGTGTGAGTGAGTGAGAGTGTGTGTGAGTGAGTGAGAGAGAGAGTGTGTGAGTGAGAGATGTGTGAGTGAGTGAGAGAGAGAGTGTGTGAGTGAGAGATGTGTGAGTGAGTGAGTGAGAGAGTCAGAGAGAGAGAGAGTGTGAGTGAGAGATGTGTGAGTGAGGGAGTGAGAGAGAGACAGAGACAGAGTGAGTGTGTGTGTGTGTGAGAGAAAGCGAGAGAGTGAGAGTGTGTGTCAGTGAGTGAGAGAGTGTGTGTGAGTGAGAGATCTGTGAGTGAGTGAGAGAGACAGAGAGAGAGAGTGTGAGAGAGAGAGAGTGTGAGTGAGAGATGTGTGAGTGAGTGAGAGAGAGAGTCAGAGTAGAGAGTGTGAGTGAGAGATGTGTGAGTGAGTGAGTGAGAGAGAGACAGAGAGAGAGAGTGTGTGTGAGTGAGAGATGTGTGAGTGAGTGAGAGAGAGAGAGAGTGAGTGTGTGTGAGAGAGATCTGTGAGTGAGTGAGTGAGAGAGACAGAGAGAGAGAGACACAGAGAGAGAGAGTGTGTGTGAGTGAGAGATGTGTGTGAGTGAGAGAGAGTCAGAGAGAGAGTGTAAGTGAGAGATGTGTGAGTGAGTGAGAGAGAGAGTCAGAGAGAGTGTGAGTGAGAGAGAGAGTGTGAGTGAGAGATGTGTGAGTGAGAGAGAGTGCGTGAGTGAGAGAGAGATGTGTGAGTGAGTGAGGGAGAGAGAGACAGAGTGAGTGTGTGTGTGTGTGTGAGAGAGAGAGTGTGTGAGTGAGTGAGAGAGAGAGTGTGTGAGTGAGAGATGTGTGAGTGCATGAGAGAGAGAGAGAGTGTGTGAGTGAGTGAGAGAGAGAGTGTGTAAGTGAGAGATGTGTGAGTGAGTGAGAGAGAGTGTGAGTGAGTGAGAGAGAGAGTGTGTGAGTGAGAGATGTGTGAGTGAGTGTGAGAGAGAGTGAGTGAGAGATCTGTGAGTGAGTGAGAGAGACAGAGAGAGAGAGAGAGACACAGAGAGAGAGAGAGTGTGTGTGAGTGAGAGAGAGATGTGTGTGAGTGAGAGAGAGAGTCAGAGAGAGAGTGTGAGTGAGAGATGTGTGAGTGAGTGAGAGAGAGAGTCAGAGAGAGTGTGAGTGAGAGAGAGAGTGTGAGTGAGAGATGTGTGAGTGAGAGAGAGTGCGTGAGTGAGAGAGAGAGATGTGTGAGTGAGTGTGAGGGAGAGAGAGACAGAGTGAGTGTGTGTGTGTGTGTGTGTGAGAGAGAGTGTGTGAGTGAGTGAGAGAGAGAGTGTGTGAGTGAGAGATGTGTGAGTGCATGAGAGAGAGAGAGTGTGTGAGTGAGTGAGAGAGAGAGTGTGTAAGTGAGAGATGTGTGAGTGAGTGAGAGAGAGTGTGTGAGTGTGAGATGTGTGAGTGAGTGAGAGTGTGTGTGAGTGAGTGAGAGAGTGTGTGAGTGAGAGATGTGTGAGTGAGTGAGAGATGTGTGAGTGAGTGTGAGAGAGAGAGAGTGAGAGTGTGGGTGTGAGAGAGATCTGTGAGTGAGTGAGAGACAGAGAGAGAGAGAGAGTGAGTGAGAGATCTGTGAGTGAGTGAGAGAGACAGAGAGAGAGAGACAGAGACAGAGAGTGTGTGTGAGTGAGAGATGTGTGAGTGAGTGAGAGAGAGAGTCAGAGAGAGACTGTGAGTGAGTGAGAGAGAGAGTCAGAGAGAGTGTGAGTGAGAGAGAGTGTGAGTGAGAGAGAGAGTGAGAGATGTGTGAGTGAGTGTGAGGGAGAGAGAGTCAGAGAGAGACAGAGTGAGTGTGTGTGTGTGTGAGAGAAAGCGAGAGAGTGAGAGTGTGTGTGAGTGAGTGAGAGAGTGTGTGTGAGTGAGAGATCTGTGAGTGAGTGAGAGAGACAGAGAGAGAGTGTGTGTGAGAGAGAGAGAGTGTGAGTGAGAGATGTGTGAGTGAGTGAGAGAGAGAGTCAGAGAGAGAGAGTGTGAGTGAAAGATGTGTGAGTGAGTGAGTGAGAGAGAGACAGAGAGAGAGAGAGTGTGTGTGAGTGAGAGATGAGTGAGTGAGTGAGAGAGAGAGTCAGAGAGAGGGAGAGAGACAGAGAGAGAGAGTGTGTGAGTGAGAGATGTGTGAGTGAGTGAGAGAGAGAGTCAGAGAGAGACTGTGAGTGAGTGAGTGAGAGAGAGAGTCAGAGAGAGTGTGAGTGAGAGAGAGTGTGAGTGAGAGATGTGTGAGTGAGAGAGAGTGCGTGAGTGAGAGAGAGAGTGAGAGATGTGTGAGTGAGTGTGAGGGAGAGAGAGTCAGAGAGAGACAGAGTGAGTGTGTGTGTGTGTGAGAGAAAGCGAGAGAGTGAGAGTGTGTGAGTGAGTGAGAGAGTGTGTGTGAGTGAGAGATCTGTGAGTGAGTGAGACAGAGAGAGAGTGTGTGTGAGAGAGAGAGAGTGTGAGTGAGAGATGTGTGAGTGAGTGAGAGAGAGAGTCAGAGAGAGAGAGTGTGAGTGAAAGATGTGTGAGTGAGTGAGTGAGAGAGAGACAGAGAGAGAGAGAGTGTGTGTGAGTGAGAGATGAGTGAGTGAGTGAGAGAGAGAGTCAGAGAGAGGGAGAGAGACAGAGAGAGAGAGTGTGTGAGTGAGAGATGTGTGAGTGAGAGAGAGTGTGTGTGAGTGAGAGATGTGTGAGTGAGTGAGAGAGAGAGTGTGAGTGAGAGATGTGTGAGTGAGTGAGAGAGAGAGTCAGAGAGAGGGAGAGTGTGAGTGAGAGAGAGTGTGTGAGTGAGAGATGAGTGAGTGAGAGAGTCAGAGAGAGAAAGAGAGCATGTGAGTGAGAGAGAGAGAGAGTGTGAGTGAGAGATGTGTGAGTGAGTGAGAGTGTGTGTGAGTGAGTGAGAGAGAGAGTGTGTGAGTGAGAGATGTGGGAGTGAGTGAGAGAGAGAGTGTGTGTGAGAGATGTGTGAGTGAGTGAGTGAGAGAGTCAGAGAGAGAGAGAGTGTGTGAGAGATGTGTGAGTGAGTGAGTGAGAGAGAGACAGAGAATGAGTGAGTGTGTGTGTGTGTGTGAGAGAAAGCGAGAGAGTGAGAGTGTGTGTCAGTGAGTGAGAGAGTGTGTGTGAGTGAGAGATCTGTGAGTGAGTGAGAGAGACAGAGAGAGAGTGTGAGAGAGAGAGAGTGTGAGTGAGAGATGTGTGAGTGAGTGAGTGAGAGAGAGACAGAGAGAGAGAGTGTGTGTGAGTGAGAGATGTGTGAGTGAGTGAGAGAGAGAGAGAGTGAGTGTGTGTGAGAGAGATCTGTGAGTGAGTGAGTGAGAGAGACAGAGAGAGAGACACAGAGAGAGAGAGAGTGTGTGTGAGAGATGTGTGTGAGTGAGAGAGAGAGTCAGAGAGAGAGTGTGAGTGAGAGATGTGTGAGTGAATGAGTGAGAGAGTCAGAGAGAGAAAGCGTGTGAGTGAGATATGTGTGAGTGAGTGAGAGAGAGTCAGAGAGAGTGTGTGAGAGATGTGAGTGAGAGAGTCAGAGAGAGAAAGAGAGCGTGTGAGTGAGAGATGTGTGAGTGAGTGAGAGAGAGAGTCAGAGAGAGAGAGAGTGTGTGAGTGAGAGATGTGTGAGTGAGAGAGAGATGTGTGAGTGAGTGAGAGAGAGTCACAGAGAGAGAGAGTGTGTGAGTGAGAGAGAGAGTGTGAGTGAGAGAGTCAGAGAGAGAAAGAGAGCGTGTGAGTGAGAGAGAGTGTGAGTGAGAGATGTGTGAGTGAGTGAGAGAGAGTCAGAGAGAGTGTGTGAGAGATGTGAGTGAGTGAGAGAGTCAGAGTGTGAGTGAGAGATGTGAGTGAGTGAGAGAGAGTCAGAGAGAGAAAGGGAGCGTGTGTGAGAGATGTGAGTGAGTGAGAGATGTGTGAGTGAGTGAGAGAGAGTCAGAGAGAGAGAGAGAGTGTGTGTGAGTGAGAGATGTGTGAGTGAGAGAGAGAGTGTGAGTGAGAGATGTGTGAGTGAGAGATGTGTGAGTGAGTGAGAGAGAGAGTCAGAGAGAGAGAGAGCGTGAGTGAGAGAGAGAGAGTGTGAGTGAGAGATGTGTGTGAGTGAGAGAGAGAGTCAGAGAGAGAGAGATTGTGTGAGTGAGAGAGTGTGAGTGAGAGATGAGTGAGTGAGAGAGAGTCAGAGAGAGAAAGAGAGCGTGTGAGTGAGAGAGAGTGTGAGTGAGAGATGTGTGAGTGAGTGAGAGAGAGTCAGAGAGCGTGTGAGTGAGAGATGTGAGTGAGTGAGAGAGAGTCAGAGAGAGAAAGAGAGCGTGTGAGTGAGAGATGTGAGTGAGTGAGAGAGTCAGAGAGAGAAAGAGAGCGTGTGAGTGAGAGAGAGAGAGTGTGAGTGAGAGATGTGTGAGTGAGTGAGAGAGAGTGTGTGTGAGTGAGATGTGTGAGTGAGTGAGAGAGAGAGTGTGAGTGAGAGATGTGTGAGTGAGTGAGAGAGAGAGTCAGAGAGAGGGAGAGTGTGAGTGAGAGAGAGTGTGTGAGTGAGAGATGAGTGAGTGAGAGAGTCAGAGAGAGAAAGAGAGCGTGTGAGTGAGAGAGAGAGAGTGTGAGTGAGAGATGTGTGAGTGAGTGAGAGTGTGTGTGAGTGAGTGAGAGAGAGAGTGTGTGAGTGAGAGATGTGTGAGTGAGTGAGAGAGAGTGTGTGTGAGTGAGAGTTGTGTGAGTGAGTGAGAGAGAGAGTGTGAGTGAGAGATGTGTGAGTGAGTGAGAGAGAGAGTCAGAGAGAGGGAGAGTGTGAGTGAGAGAGAGTGTGTGAGTGAGAGCTGAGTGAGTGAGAGAGTCAGAGAGAGAAAGAGAGCGTGTGAGTGAGAGAGAGAGAGAGTGTGAGTGAGAGATGTGTGAGTGAGTGAGAGTGTGTGTGAGTGAGTGAGAGAGAGTGTGTGAGTGAGAGATGTGTGAGTGAGTGAGAGAGAGAGTGTGTGAGTGAGAGATGTGTGAGTGAGTGAGTGAGAGAGTCAGAGAGAGAGAGAGTGTGAGTGAGAGATGTGTGAGTGAGTGAGTGAGAGAGAGACAGAGAATGAGTGAGTGTGTGTGTGTGTGAGAGAAAGCGAGAGAGTGAGAGTGTGTGTCAGTGAGTGAGAGAGTGTGTGTGAGTGAGAGATCAGTGAGTGAGTGAGAGAGACAGAGAGAGAGTGTGAGAGAGAGAGAGTGTGAGTGAGAGATGTGGAGTGAGTGAGTGAGAGAGAGACAGAGAGAGAGAGTGTGTGTGAGTGAGAGATGTGTGAGTCAGTGAGAGAGAGAGAGAGTGAGTGTGTGTGAGAGAGATCTGTGAGTGAGTGAGTGAGAGAGACAGAGAGAGAGACACAGAGAGAGAGAGAGTGTGTGAGTGAGAGATGTGTGTGAGTGAGAGAGAGAGTCAGAGAGAGAGTGTGAGTGAGAGATGTGTGAGTGAGTGAGTGAGAGAGTCAGAGAGAGAAAGCGTGTGAGTGAGATATGTGTGAGTGAGTGAGAGAGAGTCAGAGAGAGTGTGTGAGAGATGTGAGTGAGAGAGTCAGAGAGAGAAAGAGAGCGTGTGAGTGAGAGATGTGTGAGTGAGTGAGAGAGAGAGTCAGAGAGAGAGAGAGTGTGTGAGTGAGAGATGTGTGAGTGAGAGAGAGATGTGTGAGTGAGTGAGAGAGAGTCACAGAGAGAGAGAGTGTGTGAGTGAGAGAGAGAGTGTGAGTGAGAGAGTCAGAGAGAGAAAGAGAGCGTGTGAGTGAGAGAGAGTGTGAGTGAGAGATGTGTGAGTGAGTGAGAGAGAGTCAGAGAGAGTGTGTGAGAGATGTGAGTGAGTGAGAGAGTCAGAGTGTGAGTGAGAGATGTGAGTGAGTGAGAGAGAGTCAGAGAGAGAAAGGGAGCGTGTGTGAGAGATGTGAGTGAGTGAGAGATGTGTGAGTGAGTGAGAGAGAGAGTCAGAGAGAGAGAGAGAGTGTGTGTGAGTGAGAGATGTGTGAGTGAGAGAGAGAGTGTGAGTGAGAGATGTGTGAGTGAGAGATGTGTGAGTGAGTGAGAGAGAGAGTCAGAGAGAGAGAGAGCGTGAGTGAGAGAGAGAGAGTGTGAGTGAGAGATGTGTGTGAGTGAGAGAGAGAGTCAGAGAGAGAGAGATTGTGTGAGTGAGAGAGTGTGAGTGAGAGATGAGTGAGTGAGAGAGAGTCAGAGAGAGAAAGAGACCGTGTGAGTGAGAGAGAGTGTGAGTGAGAGATGTGTGAGTGAGTGAGAGAGAGTCAGAGAGCGTGTGAGTGAGAGATGTGAGTGAGTGAGAGAGAGTCAGAGAGAGAAAGCGAGCGTGTGAGTGAGAGATGTGAGTGAGTGAGAGAGTCAGAGAGAGAAAGAGAGCGTGTGAGTGAGAGAGAGAGAGTGTGAGTGAGAGATGTGTGAGTGAGTGAGAGAGAGTGTGTGTGAGTGAGATGTGTGAGTGAGTGAGAGAGAGAGTGTGAGTGAGAGATGTGTGAGTGAGTGAGAGAGAGAGTCAGAGAGAGGGAGAGTGTGAGTGAGAGAGAGTGTGTGAGTGAGAGATGAGTGAGTGAGAGAGTCAGAGAGAGAAAGAGAGCGTGTGAGTGAGAGAGAGAGAGTGTGAGTGAGAGATGTGTGAGTGAGTGAGAGTGTGTGTGAGTGAGTGAGAGAGAGAGTGTGTGAGTGAGAGATGTGTGAGTGAGTGAGAGAGAGTGTGTGTGAGTGAGAGTTGTGTGAGTGAGTGAGAGAGAGAGTGTGAGTGAGAGATGTGTGAGTGAGTGAGAGAGAGAGTCAGAGAGAGGGAGAGTGTGAGTGAGAGAGAGTGTGTGAGTGAGAGATGAGTGAGTGAGAGAGTCAGAGAGAGAAAGAGAGCGTGTGAGTGAGAGAGAGAGAGTGTGAGTGAGAGATGTGTGAGTGAGTGAGAGTGTGTGTGAGTGAGTGAGAGAGAGTGTGTGAGTGAGAGATGTGTGAGTGAGTGAGAGAGAGAGTGTGTGAGTGAGAGATGTGTGAGTGAGTGAGTGAGAGAGTCAGAGAGAGAGAGAGTGTGAGTGAGAGATGTGTGAGTGAGTGAGTGAGAGAGAGACAGAGACAGAGTGAGTGTGTGTGTGTGTGAGAGAAAGCGAGAGAGTGAGAGTGTGTGTCAGTGAGTGAGAGAGTGTGTGTGAGTGAGAGATCTGTGAGTGAGTGAGAGAGACAGAGAGAGAGAGTGTGAGAGAGAGAGAGTGTGAGTGAGAGATGTGTGAGTGAGTGAGAGAGAGAGTCAGAGTAGAGAGTGTGAGTGAGAGATGTGTGAGTGAGTGAGTGAGAGAGAGACAGAGAGAGAGAGTGTGTGTGAGTGAGAGATGTGTGAGTGAGTGAGAGAGAGAGAGTGAGTGTGTGTGAGAGAGATCTGTGAGTGAGTGAGTGAGAGAGACAGAGAGAGAGACAGAGAGAGAGAGAGAGTGTGTGAGTGAGAGATGTGTGTGAGTGAGAGAGAGAGTCAGAGAGAGAGTGTGAGTGAGAGATGTGTGAGTGAGTGAGAGAGAGAGTCAGAGAGAGTGTGAGTGAGAGAGAGAGTGTGAGTGAGAGATGTGTGAGTGAGAGAGAGTGCGTGAGTGAGAGAGAGATGTGTGAGTGAGTGAGGGAGAGAGAGACAGAGTGTGTGTGTGTGTGTGTGTGAGGGAGAGAGTGTGTGAGTGAGTGAGAGAGAGTGTGTGAGTGAGAGATGTGTGAGTGCATGAGAGAGAGAGAGAGAGTGTGTGAGTGAGTGAGAGAGAGAGAGAGAGTGTGTAAGTGAGAGATGTGTGAGTGAGTGAGAGAGAGTGTGAGTGAGTGAGAGAGAGAGTGTGTGAGTGAGAGATGTGTGAGTGAGTGTGAGAGAGAGTGAGTGAGAGATCTGTGAGTGAGTGAGAGAGACAGAGAGAGAGAGAGACACAGAGAGAGAGAGAGTGTGTGAGTGAGAGAGAGATGTGTGTGAGTGAGAGAGAGAGTCAGAGAGAGAGTGTGAGTGAGAGATGTGTTTGTGAGTGAGAGAGAGAGTCAGAGAGAGTGTGAGTGAGAGAGAGAGTGTGAGTGAGAGATGTGTGAGTGAGAGAGAGTGCGTGAGTGAGAGAGAGAGATGTGTGAGTGAGTGTGAGGGATAGAGAGACAGAGTGAGTGTGTGTGTGTGTGTGTGTGTGTGAGAGAGTGTGTGAGTGAGTGAGAGAGAGAGAGTGTGTGAGTGAGAGATGTGTGAGTGCATGAGAGAGAGAGAGTGTGTGAGTGAGTGAGAGAGAGAGTGTGTAAGTGAGAGATGTGTGAGTGAGTGAGAGAGAGTGTGTGAGTGTGAGATGTGTGAGTGAGTGAGAGTGTGTGTGAGTGAGTGAGAGAGTGTGTGAGTGAGAGATGTGTGAGTGAGTGAGAGAGAGAGTGTGTGAGTGAGTGAGAGATGTGTGAGTGTGAGAGAGAGAGAGTGAGAGTGTGGGTGTGAGAGAGATCTGTGAGTGAGTGAGAGACAGAGAGAGAGAGAGTGAGTGAGAGATCTGTGAGTGAGTGAGAGAGACAGAGAGAGAGAGTG
>NC_133126.1:94557267-94559767 GCF_048418815.1 Hemitrygon akajei
GTCAGAGAGAGAAAGAGAGCGTGTGAGTGAGAGATGTGAGTGAGTGAGAGATGTGTGAGTGAGTGAGAGAGAGAGTCAGAGAGAGAGAGAGAGTGTGAGTGAGTGAGAGAGAGTGTGAGTGAGTGATTGAGAGAGACACAGAGAGAGAGAGAGAGAGTGAGAGATGTGTGTGAGATGTGTGAGTGAGTGAGAGAGAGAGAGAGAGATGTGTGAGTGAGTGTGAGGGAGAGAGAGACAGAGTGAGTGTGTGTGTGTGTGAGAGAGATAGTGTGAGTGAGAGATGTGTGAGTGCATAAGAGAGAGAGAGAGTGTGTGAGTGAGTGAGAGAGTGTGTGAGTGAGAGATGTGTGAGTGAGTGAGAGAGAGCGTGTGAGTGAGAGATGTGTGAGTGAGTGAGAGAGAGTGTGAGTGAGTGAGAGAGAGAGACAGAGAGAGAGAGAGAGTGAGAGATGTGTGTGAGATGTGTGAGTGAGTGAGAGAGAGAGAGAGATGTGTGAGTGAGTGTGAGGGAGAGAGAGACAGAGTGAGTGTATGTGTGTGTGAGAGAGAGTGTGAGTGAGAGATGTGTGAGTGCATAAGAGAGAGAGAGAGTGTGTGAGTGAGTGAGAGAGTGTGTGAGTGAGAGATGTTTGAGTGAGTGAGAGAGAGCGTGTGAGTGAGAGATGTGTGAGTGAGTGAGAGAGAGAGACAGAGAGAGAGAGAGTGAGAGATGTGTGTGAGATGTGTGAGTGAGTGAGAGAGAGAGAGAGAGATGTGTGAGTGAGTGTGAGGGAGAGAGAGACAGAGTGTGTGTGTGTGTGAGAGAGAGAGTGTGAGTGAGAGATGTGTGAGTGCATAAGAGAGAGAGAGTGTGTGAGTGAGAGATGTGTGAGTGAGTGAGAGAGAGCGTGTGAGTGAGAGTGTGTGTGAGTGAGTGAGAGAGTGTGTGAGTGAGAGATGTGTGAGTGAGTGAGAGAGAGAGAGAGTGTGTGAGTGAGTGAGAGATGTGTGAGTGAGTGTGAGAGAGAGAGAGAGAGTGAGAGTGTGTGTGTGAGAGAGATATGTGAGTGAGTGAGAGACAGAGAGAGAGAGAGTGAGTGAGAGATCTGTGAGTGAGTGAGAGAGACAGAGAGAGAGACAGAGAGAGAGAGAGTGTGTGAGTGAGAGATGTGTGAGTGAGTGAGAGAGAGAGTCAGAGAGAGAGTGTGAGTGAGAGATGTGTGAGTGAGTGAGAGAGAGAGTCAGAGAGAGTGTGAGTGAGAGATGTGTGAGTGAGTGAGAGAGAGTGCGTGAGTGAGAGAGAGAGAGTGAGATGTGTGAGTGAGTGTGAGGGAGAGAGAGTCAGAGAGAGACAGAGTGAGTGTGTGTGTGTGAGAGAGAGAAAGCGAGAGAGTGAGAGTGTGTGAGTGACTGAGAGAGTGTGTGTGAGTGAGAGATCTGTGAGTGAGTGAGAGAGACAGAGAGAGAGAGTGTGAGAGAGAGAGAGAGTGTGAGTGAGAGATGTGTGAGTGAGTGAGTGAGAGAGAGAGAGTCAGAGAGAGAGACTGTGAGTGAAAGATGTGTGAGTGAGTGAGTGAGAGAGAGACAGAGAGAGAGAGAGTGTGTGTGAGTGAGAGATGAGTGAGTGAGAGAGAGAGTCAGAGAGAGGGAGAGAGACAGAGAGAGAGAGTGTGTGTGTGAGTGAGAGATGTGTGAGTGAGTGAGAGATGTGTGAGTGAGTGAGAGAGAGAGTCAGAGAGAGAGAGAGTGTGTGAGTGAGAGAGAGAGTGTGAGTGAGAGATGAGTGAGTGAGAGAGTCAGAGAGAGAAAGAGAGCGTGTGAGTGAGAGATGTGTGAGTGAGTGAGAGAGAGTCAGAGAGAGTGTGTGAGAGATGTGAGTGAGAGAGTCAGAGTGTGAGTGAGAGAAGTGAGTGAGAGAGTCAGAGAGAGAAAGAGAGCGTGTGAGTGAGAGATGTGTGAGTGAGTGAGAGAGAGAGTCAGAGAGAGAGAGCGTGAGTGAGAGAGTCAGAGTGTGAGTGAGAGAAGTGAGTGAGAGAGTCAGAGAGAGAAAGAGAGCGTGTGAGTGAGAGATGTGTGAGTGAGTGAGAGAGAGAGTCAGAGAGAGAGATTGTGTGAGTGAGAGAGTGTGAGTGAGAGATGAGTGAGTGAGAGAGAGAGTCAGAGATAGAAAGAGAGCGTGTGAGTGAGAGAGAGAGTGTGAGTGAGTGAGAGAGAGTCAGAGAGAGTGTGAGTGAGAGATGTGAGTGAGTGAGAGAGAGTCAGAGAGAGAAAGAGAGCGTGTGAGTGAGAGATGTGAGTGAGTGAGAGAGAGAGAGAGAGTGAGAGTGTGTGTGTGAGAGAGATCTGTGAGTGAGTGAGAGACAGAGAGAGAGAGAGTGAGTGAGAGATGTGAGTGAGTGAGTGAGAGAGAGTCAGAGAGAGAAAGAGAGCATGTGAGTGAGTGATGTGAGTGAGTGAGAGAGTCAGAGAGAGAAAGAGAGCGTGTGAGTGAGTGAGAGAGAGTGTGAGTGAGAGATGTCTG